>NW_025201831.1:3445-7374 GCF_004010195.1 Chiloscyllium plagiosum
CAGCACGGGGTTAGATACAGAGTAAAGCTCCCTCTACACTGTCCTCCCATCAAATACTCCCAGGGACAGGGACAGCACGGGGTTAGATACAGAGTAAAGCTCCCTCTGCATTGTCCCCCATCAAACACTCCCAGGGACAGGGACAGCACGGGGTTAGATACAGAGTAAAGCTCTCTCTACACTGTCCCCCATCAAACACTCCCAACACAGGGACAGCACGGGTTTAGATACAGAGTAAAGCTCCCTCTACACTGTTTCCCCCATCAAACACTCCCAGGACAGGGACAGCACGGGGTTAGATACAGAGTAAAGCTCCCTCTGCATTGTCCCCCATCAAACACTGGTGAACTGTTTAAGATCGGATTAGTTGAATTAAAACATTAATTGGTCGCTGACGGGGTGTTTAAGTTTGAAGCGGTGTGTTTGACAGCAGGGATTTCAAAGGTTAACGCCATGCCCTCCCCCTGCCAGCTCAGAGTGTGGTTACAAAGCATTATGAGTTTGACTGGATTCTGTTTGTTATTCACAGGCCTGGGGAGTGTTCTTTATTGAGCCCAACAGGACTGTGGCCACTGGGACATGTAGCACCGGGTCAGTCATCATGAACCTCACTTTCCCAGAAGGATTCCTTATTTTCACTTTCAAGAAGGTGAGTAATTAAAAAGCCGAGACCCTAAATATTCAAAAACACTCTCCCGACCCCAGGCCTCACTGGGACAGTGATCAGGAATCCTCCCTAACCCAGGGCTCACTGGGACAGTGATCAGGAATCCCCCCTAACCCAGGGCTCACTGGGACAGTGATCAGGCATCCTCCCTAACCCAGGGCTCACTGGGACAGTGATCAGGAATCCTCCCTAACACAGGGCTCACTGGGACAGTGATCCGGAATCCTCCCTAACCCAGGCCTCACTGGGACAGTGATCAGGAATCCTCCCTAACACAGGGCTCACTGGGACAGTGATCAGTAATCCCTCCCTAACCCAGGGCTCACTGGGACCGTGATCGGGAATCCTCCCTAACCCAGGGCTCACTGGGACCGTGATCAGGAATCCTCCCTAACCCAGGCCTCACTGGGACCGTGATCAGGAATCCTCCCTAACCCAGGGCTCACTGGGACAGTGATCAGGAATCCTCCCTAACCCAGGGCTCACTGGGACAGTGATCAGGAATCCTCCCTAACCCAGGACTCACTAGGACAGTGATCAGGAATCCTCCCTAACCCAGGCCTCACTGGGACCGTGATCAGGAATCCTCCCTAACCCAGGCCTCACTGGGACAGTGATCAGGAATCCTCCCTAACCCAGGGCTCACTAGGACAGTGATCAGGAATCCTCCCTAACCCAGGACTCACTAGGACAGTGATCAGGAATCCTCCCTAACCCAGGCCTCACTGGGACAGTGATCAGGAATCCCCCCCTGACCCAGGGCTCACTGGGACAGTGATCAGGAATCCCCCCCTGACCCAGGGCTCACTGGGACAGTGATCAGGAATCCCCCCCTGACCCAGGGCTCACTGGGACAGTGATCAGGAATCCCCCCCTGACCCAGGGCTCACTGGGACAGTGATCAGGAATCCCCCCCTGACCCAGGGCTCACTGGGACAGTGATCAGGAATCCCCCCCTGACCCAGGGCTCACTGGGACAGTGATCAGGAATCCCCCCCTGACCCAGGGCTCACTGGGACAGTGATCAGGAATCCCCCCCTGACCCAGGGCTCACTGGGACAGTGATCAGGAATCCCCCCCTGACCCAGGGCTCACTGGGACAGTGATCAGGAATCCCCCCCTGACCCAGGGCTCACTGGGACAGTGATCAGGAATCCCCCCCTGACCCAGGGCTCACTGGGACAGTGATCAGGAATCCCCCCCTGACCCAGGGCTCACTGGGACAGTGATCAGGAATCCCCCCTAACCCAGGGCTCACTGGGACAGTGATCAGGAATCCCCCCTAACCCAGGGCTCACTGGGACAGTGATCAGGAATCCTCCCTAACCCAGGGCTCGAGTAGCTCAGCAGTAGCATTACTGATGGAGCTAGGCGGGTGATAAAGGACAGAGCTGCTAGAATGGGTTTGCAGCAGGTGGTGAAGGAGTCAATAAGAAGGAGAACCAGACCTGACCTCCTCCTTCCCAATCTGCCAGCTGCAGATACATCTGTCCATGACAGTATCGGTAAGAGTGACCACCGCACAGTCCTTGTGGAGACAAAGTCTCACCCCCACATTAAGAATCCCCTCCATCGTGTTGTGTGGCACTATCACCGTGCTCAATGGGACAGACTTCAAACAGATGGAGCAACTTCACACTGGGCATCCCTGAGGCACTGAGGGCCATCAACAGCAGCAGAACTCTACTCCAGCATAATCTGTAACCTCATGGCCCGGCATATCCCTCACTCAGCCATTACCATCAAGCCAGCTGGTTCAGTGGGGAGTGCCGGACAGCATGCCAGGAGCAGCACCAGGTGTATGAGGTTTTGCACTGAAGTAATATTCAAATAGCATTCGTCACACAAATACCAGACAACTGACTTATCTTCAATAAAAGACAATCTAACCGTTGCCCCTTGATGTTCAATGGTGTTACCATCACTGTCTCCCACTATCAATATACTTGCGATTAACCTGAAACTGAATGGAATTTTCCCTATAAAATACAGTGACTGCTAGAGCAGGGCAGAGGCTGGGAATCCTGCAGCGTGTAACTCCCCTCCTGACTCCCCCCAAAGCCTGTCCCACCATCTACAAGGCACAAGTCAGGAGGGTGAGGGAATACTCCCCACTTGCCTCTGGATGGGGGCAGCTCCAACAACACTCAAGAAGCTCGACACCATCCAGGGACAAAGCAGCCCCCGCTTGATTGGCCCCACACCCACAAACATCCCCTCCTTCCCTTACCCACCGACGCTCAGTAGCAGCAGTGTGTACCAGCTACAAGATGCACTGCAGAAACTCACCAAAGATCCTCAGGCAGCACCTTCCAAACCCACGGCCCCTTCCATCCAGAAGGACAAGGGCCAGCAGATACAGGGGAACACCACCCCCTGCAAGTTCCCCTCCGAGCCCCTCACCATCCCGACTTGGGAATATATCGCCGTTCCCTCAGTGTGGCTGGGTCAGAATCCTGGGATTCCCTCCCTCAGGGACACTGTGGGTCCACCCTCCAGCACATGGACTGCAGCGGGTCAAGAAGACAGCTCACCCCCCACCTTCTCAAGGGGGCAACTAGGGACGGGCAGGAAATACCAACATTCCTTAAGTGAATATATCACAGCTAAGCACTGGTTGGGAGATGACCTTTTTGGATTAAATTGGTGTCGGGGTGACCAGTGGCAACAGAAGTGGTCAGGGGTCACAGGGTGAAGTTCATTGGTAAGTCTGCAATTTATTTCTGTTCTGCATCCTGACACTGTCTGTCTGTCTCCTCAGGACAGCAAGCAACGAACCTTCTATCTGAGTGGCGTTCACAGTGAGCTGACATACAGGTTTCCTGGTGCAGCTGGTGAGTTCACATCCCCTATAACTTAGCCCCCACTTGGTCATAACGGCCAGGCTTTGGATAATCAGACAACGGAGATTGCAAAAGCTCAGCACGTCTGGCAGCTTCTGTGGAGAGAGACAGGGAGAGACACTGTGTCTAAGAGCCACAGGCTGACTGACCTGCTCAGCAGCTCAAACAGCTTCTGCTTTTGTTGCCGATTGTCAGTTTCCGCAGGATGTTGGTTGGCCTTCAGACAGCAGCAGCTAAACCTCCCCAAGGGGCCCCACAGCATGGCAACCAATCCAACCCAGATAACCACAAGAAACATCTTACAGGGACAAGAGGAAGAAGTGTTGGGAGGTTCCAGAGCTCAGGGAGCAGGCAGCTGGAGGCACTGCCCCCAATGGGGGAGCGATGGGAATCGGGGGATGGTCAATGGACTGGAATTG
>NW_025201832.1:0-7374 GCF_004010195.1 Chiloscyllium plagiosum
CAATATTCATATAATTTTGACAATCACACTGACAAGAGTGATATTCGAAGAGGAGACTGTAGAATTTTTTTCAGTGTTTCTTTGAATAACGCATTGTGCAACTGGCTATGGACGTAACTACCTCAGAGCGACTGTTGTGTCATGAAACTTAGTGAGTAATGTCACCTGGGGAGATCCTCTGGGAAATTGTGTCAAGTGCAGTTTAAAGTAATATTAAATTTTTAAAGTGAATCACAGAAAGGACAAACTACATCTAGAAACAAAAACAGCCAATGACATGAGTTTGAGAGGAGAACTGACCAAGGTAAACAGGCTAAACAGACTGAAACATGTGTCTGTAAATGAACAGTTGAAAACATTTGATGGAACAGTGTAAATCACTCAACAAAAGGACATTCCATTGAAACAGAAAATCCTCAGCAAGAAATTCCTACCCACCACAAAGTACTTAAAATCCTGAAATGAGAGAGATTTTAAGCAAGTAAGTGTTAAAGGGATTGCAAAGGGTCTGCTAGCAGGGGGGGAGGGAAATGGGAAGAGGAATCTTTGTCAGGGTTTAATGACACGATAGGAACAGGGAGAGGTGAAGGTGCTGGAGGTGGTGAGAGTGTTACAGAGAATGGTTCGGGCCTGAACGGTGTTACAAAGCCAGTACGGATTGCTGCAGCTGGAGGGGTTTGCAGAGGGAGGGAGAGGCATATGTATTTTTATTTATTCATTCATGGGTTGAGGGTGTCACTGATTGGAGAAGCATTCTTTGTCCCACTGCTATTTACCCAGAGGGCAGATCAGAGTCAGCCATATTGCTGTGGATCTGGATTCACATGTAGGCCAGACCAGGTTAGAATGTCAGATGTCCTTCCCTAAAGGAGGTAAGTGAACCTGATTAGTTCTTCCGACTGATCAACAATGCTTTTATGGAGGCCTCATCAATGTCTTGTACAGCCACAACATTACATCCCAACTCCTACTCTCAATGCTTTGCCCTATCGAAGGTAACCATCCCAAGTACCTGCTTCACCAGCCTGTCTACCAGTGTCGCCACTTTCAAGGAACTGTGTACCTGCATCCCTGGGTCTCTGATTGTGAACACTACCCAGGGCCTGAATATTAACTATACAAGTCTCGCCCTGGTTTGTTTCACCAAAATGGAACACTTCACATTTATCTAATTAAACTCCATCTGGTATTCTTCAGCCCACTATCCCAGCAGCACTGTTTCATAGATAACCTTCTTCACTGTCCACTTTACCACCAATTTCAGTGTCACTCAAAACACTTCCTTACCAGGAAACCAATATTCCCATCCAAACCATTTATCCAAATGACAAACAACAGTGGACCCACTGCACCTCTGGTCACATGCCTCCAGTCAGAAAAACAACATGTCTCTCGTCACCGTCTATCACCTATCATCAAGCCAATTTTGTATCCAGTTCCCTCGCTCCTCCTGAATGTCATATCCATTTACATTGATCTGGGCTTATTACCCAGTTTACCACATGGAACGTAGAACATAGAACAGTACAGTACAAGACCCTTCGGCCATGATGCCATGCCAATCTTTTATCCGTCTGTAAGATCAAACTAACCTAAATACCTTTCATTTTACTGCCATCCATGTGCCTATTCAAGAGTCTATTAAATGTCCCTCATGTATCTGACTCTCCTACCACCGCTGGCAGTGCATTCCAACCACGCAACACACTTTGTGTAAGGAACGTATCTCTGCAATTTCTCCTTACCCATCCACCAATGACCTTACAATTATTTATGCCCACTGACAATATCCATTTATGCCATCGTATAAATAAGTCTCTCAATATTCACTCTATCCATGTCTCACATCACCTGTACCAAGTTGCCCCTCACTCTTCTTCACGTCAATGACAAAAGGCTTACCTCCCTCAACCTTTTTTCATAAGACATGCTATCTAGCACAGGCAGCATTCTGGTAAATCTCCAATTTACCCTCCCTAAAGCTTCCACTCCCCTCCTGTAATGAGGGGACTAGAACTGAACACAACATTCCAAGTGGGGTCTAACCATGGCTCTATAGAGCTGCAGCATAACCTCACGGCTTGAAAACCCAAACCCCCAGCAATTGAAAGCCAACACAACATATTCCTTCTTAACAACCCTATCAGCTTGGGTGGCAACTTTGATGGATCGATGGACGTGGAACCCAAGATCTCTCTGTTCCACAACACTACCAAATATTCTGCCTTTAACCCTATATTCTGCATTCAATTTCGACCTTCCAAAATGAATCATTTCACACTTTTCCAGATTGAACTCCATCTGCCACTTCTCAGCCCAGCTCCGCATCCTGTCAATATCCTGATGCAGGAGAAAGTGAGGTCTGCAGATGCTGGAGATCAAAGTTGAAACTTTATTGCTGGAACAGCACAGCAGCACAGCTGTTCCAGCAATAAAGTTTCAACAATATCCTGATGCAACCTACAACCGACCTCTACACTATTCATCACTCCACCAACCTCCACGTCATTGGCAAAATTACTAACCATTCTTCCACAGCCACATCCAAGTCGCTTATAAAAAAAATCACAAAGAACAGAGGTCCTGCAACCGATCCCTGCAGAGCACCACTGGTCACCAAGCTCTATGCTGAATGCTTCCCATCTATCATCACCTTATGTCTTCTATGAGCCAGGAGTTCTGCATCCAAACAGACGGGTTTCCCTGTATCCCATGCCTCTGGACTTTCTGAATGAGCCATAACGGTGTTTTGTCACATTCTCGAAGGATTCAATAAGATTTGTGAGGCATGACCTGTCCCTTACAAAGTCATGCTGACTGTCTCGAATCAAACTGTGGTTTTCTACGGAGTCATAAATCCGCTGTCTCAGAGTCCTCTCCAATAATCTGCACACCACAGACATAAGAAAGTGATGTCTGAAATTGCCAGGATTATTCCTATTCCCTTTCTTGAACAAGGGAGGAACATTTGCTGCCCTCCAATCATCTGCTACAACTCCGGTGGACAGTGTTGGTGCACAGGTCATCGCCAAAGGCGCAGAAATCTATTCCCTTGCTTCGTGTAGTAACTTTGGGCATATCCGGTTCTGGTCCAATAGACTTATCTATCTTCATGTTTTACACAATTCTCAGCACATCCTCCTTCTTAACATCCACCTGTTTACATATATCAGCCTGTTTCATGCTGTCTTCACAAATGACAAGGTCCCTCTCAGGAGTGAATACTGAAGCACAGTATGCATTAAGGACCTCCCCTACCTCCTGCGACTCCAGGCACATCTTCCATTCACTATACCTGACTGGCCCTACCCTCACTCTGACCATCCTCTTGTTCCTCACATAAGTGGAGAATGCCTTACGGTTTTCCTTAATCCTTCCCAAGAAAGCTTTTCCATGTCCCATTCTAGCTGTCCTATGTCCATTCTTCAGTTCCTTCCTGTCTCCCTTCAGTGATTCCCCAGAGTGTGGAATCAGGCCATTTGGCTCAACAATTCCGTACCCTTTGAAGAAGATCCCGCCCAAAAATATTCCCCCACCCTATTACTCTCCATTTACCCTAACTAACGTGTCAAACCTGCACATCCTTGAACACTATGGGTAATTTACCATGGCTGATTCACCTAATCTGCACATCTTTAGACGGTGAGTGGAAACTGGAGCACCTGGAGGAACCCCACGCAGACATGGGGAGAACGTGTAAACTCCACCCAGACAGTCGCCCGGGACTGGAATCGAAATAGGGTCCCTGGTGCTATAAGGCAGCCGTACTAACCACTGAGCCATCGTGCCACCCCCATATAACCCTATAGAGGTCTAACAATCGTTCCGTCCTCAACCTTATGTAAGCATTGTTCTTCCTCTTGACTGGATGTTGTACAACCCTTGGAACCTTGTCAAATGCTTTGCTGAAGTCCACGTAGATAACATTGACTGCTCTGTCTTCATATATCTCTTGACCACCTCTTCGAAGAGTCAATCCAGTTTGTGAAACACGGTTTTCCACTCACAAAACCATGCTGACTATCTCTAATCATCCCTTGCCTTTCCAAATATACATAGCTCCTTTCTATCAGAATCTCCTCCAACAACTTCCCCATCACTGGTCTCACGGGGCTGTAATTTCCTGTTTTTTCCCTGCAGCCCTTAAATGATGGAACAGCATTAGTCCCGCTCCAGTCTTCCGACACATCACTGTGTCTGTTGATAATATAAATATCTCTGTTAGGGACACTGCAGTCTCTTCCCTAACTTCCCACAATATTCTCGGATCGACCTAATAAGATACTGAGAATTCATCTACCTTTACTTGTTTTAATATTCCAGCACTTTCTCTTCTCTGTGGAGGATTCTTTCCAAGACATCACAATTTATTTCCCAAAGTTCCCGAGGTTCCATGTGTTACTCCAGAGTCATTACTGACAAGACTTTTTTTTTTGTTTAAGATCTCATCCATCTCCTTTGGTTCCACACATTGGTGACCTTATTGATCTTTAAGGGGCCCTATTCTCTACCAAGTTATTCTTTAGCTCTTATTGAAACTTGCACAAAGGCTTCTGAAAATTCAAATAAACCATATCCTCCGTACCAACAACCCCCACACCCTTATCTATTCTGCCATTTATATTCACACCAATAAATAAGTTCCAAAAGGCTCAAAAACAAATTCTCTTTTATAAAATGTGTTTCTAGGGGTCCAGTTGTTTTTCTTTAATTGATACGTCCTTTCTCACTCATTTCAGCATGCTCCTGACTTACTGTCAGGCTAACAGTATTTGTTTTTAGAATGGAAACATAAAGGGTTGTGGGAGTTCTTGTCTATCAATCTGAATAAAAAGTAGCTAACAGGGTTATCAAGTAATAGAGAAGGTAAATCAAATGCTGCTATTTATTACAAAGGGAATGGAGTCAAAATATAGGGAGGTCTAACTGAAACGATGCAAGGTACAAGTCAGACTACACCGAGAATATTATAAACAGTGTGAGAGCCCGAAGGAAATATATTCTTGAATCAGAGGCAGGCCAGAGAAGGTTCACTTGGCTGATGTTGGGAATGGAGGGATTTTATAATAAGAAGAGGTGGAGTAGATTGAGAATGAACCCATTAAAGTTGAGAAAAATGAGAGAGAAACTGAATGAAACATGCAAGATTCTGAAGTGTTTTGATCGGTTAAATGCTGGGAATTTAGAAAATAGAACAGTACAGCACTGAAATAGGCCCTTCGGTCCACCATGATGCTATTCTCAACTCATCCCATCTGTATGTACATGGTCCATGTCCCTTTATTCTCTGCCGTTTAATTTTCTGTCTAAATGCCACTTCAAAACTTTACTCACATTTCTGCTTCTATGACCTCGCTTGGCAACGTCCACTCTCTGCAAAAGAAAATTGCCTCACGCACCTCATTTAAACTTTTTCTTTCTCACATTAAACCTCTGCGCTTTAGTATTTGAAACTTACACATAGGAAAAGAGATTCTGACTATCTACATTATCTATCCCTGTCCTAATGTTATATTTCTGTACCTGGTCGCCTGTCAGCCTCTGATACTGTCACAAAGCAATCCAACTTTTTAAAATTTCTTCTTACACCTAACACACCCTTGAAAACATAACATAGGTAACGTGCTGATAAACACCTTTAGTACCCTCTACAAAACCTCCACATCCTTCCTATTTTGTGGAGATGAGAACGGCACCCAGTACATCAAATGTGGCCAAACAGAAGTTTTATACAATTACAACATCAGATGCAAACCACTATACCCAACCTTGCGACCGATGAAGGCGAGTGTTCCATTTGCTTTCTTTCCCATCTGAAACACTTCTGTTGCCATTTTCTGAGAGTTACTGGCTTGCAGCAAGGTCCCTCGGTATCTTAACTCTCTTCTTGACTTTGACATCATCTCACACTTTTCCAGATTAAACTCAATTTGCCATTTCTCTGCACATCTTTCCAACTGATCTTTAACCTCAAGCAACCTTGAATATCCCTGCTCATTAACCCCAATTCAACCAATTTTCATTTCATCTGCAATAATTATATTTCTCGCTAACTTTCATTTCAATTGTGTGAGAATCTGTAACCAGGGGGCAGAAAATCCCAGCAAGGGCTCACCCATTTAGGTTGGAGATGAGGAGGAATTTATTTACTCAGAGGGTAGGGACTCTGTGGGGATTCCTGCCTGCAGGGGGCTGCTGAGATTGGGTCATTAAGAATATTTACAGCAGAGATGGTCAGATTTTAATGAATCAGGGAAACAAGGGTTTTGTGGAAAAGGCACAAAAGTAGAGTTGAAGATCATCAGGTCAGCCATGATCTGATTGAAGGGCAGAGCGTACTCAATGGGCCAAATGACCTAATTCTGCTCCAACATCTCAACGCAGTACTTACATTATAACATTATGGATCTCTGCTCACAAAACTCCTTTATAATGGGATTATTAGATATTTATTATTACACAGCATTTGATCTACAATAGACAATTTTGTTAATGGCTCCTTGATATGATGTTATGGAAAACCATCTCGTATACAATCCAGGATTCCATCCATTACAGCCCTGACACTCATTATCTATCCAGTCGGGATGGAGACTACTGTCACACACAGTTACTGTACTGCCCTTGTTACAAGTGCATTCACTGTCCTGACTGTAACCATATTTACATTACCATCACTGTCTGGTGCCTATAAAAGAATTCCTGTTAACGGTTGCTGCTGCTTGCTTATTCTCAGCTCCACCCAAATAGCCTCCAAATTTTGACCTTCAGATCCACATGACTGTCTCATTAATGCATTAAACTCATCCTTTCTTCACAACTTGGTGGCTTTTTGCCTGTCCTGCCTTGATCCCAACAATCCTTCAATATTCCCTTCCCAGCGATGGTCATTCTGCAGCTAAATCTCCGGAATGACAGTTCCATTATATCTGTTCACTGTCATTCCATCTGCCTTATGGCGAATGCAGGGAGACATTCCTCAGTAGTGGGGGGTTGAACGCATGGGTAGAGGTTACAGAGATAGGGAGGCTCACAGAGACTCGAGGATGTTAGAGTCAAACAGAGTTACATCTGGTCAAGAACGTCAGTGGGACAAACGGGTTTGGGGATTGGAGAAATTTACAGAGATAAAGGGAGCTGGATTAGATTCTGGAGATAGGGATAGGGATGGATGTAGGCAGAGGCAGGCAGTCTGAGAGGCAGAGACAGGGGGTGTTTCAGGGACAAGTGTATTGTATATACTAACAGAGATATGGAACGTTGTCGTGACGGAAGACATTTGCAGTTATAAGAAGGCTTCCAGGTTCTGAAGGCTACATAGATAGGAAGGCAATGGAGAATGCCAGGTTATTGGGTTGGAGAGATTTACACAAG
>NW_025201833.1:0-1287 GCF_004010195.1 Chiloscyllium plagiosum
CCGGGATACAACTCCAATAAGGAATGAGGAGAGCCAATATTAACCATACAACCACAAGACATTGGAGCAGAAATTTGGTCATTAGGCCAATTGAGCCTGCTTCGCCATTCAATGATGGCTGTTAAGCTTCTCAACCGCATTCCCCCACTTTCTACCTGTAACCCTTGATCCCCTTTACAATCAAGAACCTATCTGTCTCCCTCTTAAATATACTCAATGACGTGGCTTCGACAGTCTTCTGTGGTGATGAATTCCATAGATTCACCACTCTATGGCTGAAGAGGTTCGTCCGTATCTCTGTTCTGAAAGGTCTTCTCTTTACTCTGTCCCCT
This sequence comes from Chiloscyllium plagiosum, assembly GCF_004010195.1. Taxonomy (NCBI): domain Eukaryota; kingdom Metazoa; phylum Chordata; class Chondrichthyes; order Orectolobiformes; family Hemiscylliidae; genus Chiloscyllium; species Chiloscyllium plagiosum. The sequence goes on from NW_025201833.1 coordinate 333, forward strand.
CGGGTCCTAGTCTCTCCTACCATTGGTAATACCTTCCCAAAATCCACTTTGTCCAGGCCATTCAGTATCCTGTAAGTTTCGAGTAGACCTCCTAACATCTTCTGAACTCTATCATATATAGACCCAGAGCCCTCAGATGTTCTTCATATGTTAAGCTCTTCATTCCTGGGACCATTCTCGTGAATCTCCTTGGAAAACGCTCCAGGGCCAGTACATCCTACCTGAGATATGGGACCCAAAACTGTGCACAATAATCCAAATGTGGCCCGACCAAAGCCTTATACAGCCTCAGAAGTACATCCTTGCTTTTATCTTCAAGCTCTCTTGAAATAAATGCCATCATTGTATTTGCCTTCCTAACTCCTGACAACCTGCAAGATTACATTTCGAGACTCCTGGACTGGAACTCCATAGGCTTTTTTGCACTTTTGACTTCTGAATCTGCTCGCTATTAAGAAAATAGTCCATGCCTGTATTCTTCCTTGCAAAGTGCATGATGTCACACTTGCCCACGTTATACTCCATCTGCCACATCTTTGCTCGCTCCCCTAACCTGTACAAATCCTTCAGTAGGAGAAAGTGAAGACAGCAGATGCTGGAGATCAGGGTCAAAAAGTGTGATGCTAGAAAAGCACAGCCAATCAGGCGGCATCCGAGGAGCCGGAGATTCGATGTTTCAGGCATAAAGTCTTCGTCAGGAACGACGGGGTTGGGTGGAAGGGGGCTGAGAGATAAATGGAAGGGGCTGGGGCTGGGAGGAAGGTAGCTTGGACAGCGATAGCTAGATGAAGGTGAGTGGTGATAGCGAAAGGTCAGAGTGGAAGGTGGAGTAGATACATGGGAAGGAAAATGGACAGGTTGGACAGTTCAAGAGGGCGGTACTGAACTAGAGGGTTAGATCTGGGATAAGGTGGTGGGAGGGGAGATGAGGAAATTGGCGAAATTGCCTTTGATA
>NW_025201833.1:1718-7374 GCF_004010195.1 Chiloscyllium plagiosum
GAGGGTGGTGGGGTCTGACTGTTGGTGGCGGAAATGTCGGAGGATGATGCGTAGTATCCTGTGGTTGGTGGGATGGAAGGCGAGCACTACAGGGGTTCTATCCTTGTTTTAGTTGGAAAGGTGGAGATCAAGGGCGGAGGTGCGGGAAGTTGGGGAGATGTGCTAGAGCACCCTCCTGCAGCCGAACCACCTCTTGAATGCTACCTGTCCCTCTATCTATCTTTGCACTGCTTGAAAACTTAGCCAGAATCCCCTCAGTTCCTTCATGTAAATCATTAATGCATAAATGGAAAAGTTGTGGTCCCAATATGAAGTCTCGTGGAAGACCACTTGTCCCTGGCTGCCATCCTGAGAAGGACTCTTTTATCCCAACTCTCTGGTTTCTGTCAGACAGCCATGCTACTATCCATGTACGCACCTTGCCTCTAACACCATGGGCCCTTATCTTTCTCAATAGTCTCCTGTCAAAAGATTCTTGAGGAGCAAGCGGATAACATCTATTGTTTTTCTTGGTCTAATCTGCTCGTTACTCCCTCAATGAATTCTAACAGGTATGTCAGGCCTGACCTCCTCTTGATGAAACCATGTTGACTCTGTTCTATTTTACCAAAGACCTCCAAGTATTCAGAAATCCCATCCTTCACAATGGATTCCAGGTTGTTACCCACAACTAAGGTAAAGCTAATCAGTCTGTAATTTTCCATTTTCTGTTTAACTCCCTTATTCAACGGGGTGTGACATTAGCAATTTCCAGCCTATTGGCCCTTTCCTGATTTTAGTCATTCCTGAAAGATTACTCCTTATACTTGCATTACCTCTTCAGCTATCTCCCTTACAAGGCTAGAATGTATTCCATCTGGTCCAGGTGATTTATCCACATTCAGGCCATTCAGTTTTCTAGCATGTTCTTCTTGATGATGGCCACCATACTCAGCTCTGCCCTCTCACTCTGTTCAACTTTTGTGAAATTATTCATGTCTTCCACCATGAAGACTGATGCAAAGTTCCTCATTCATTTTTTTGTTTCCCATTACTGTCTCTCCAGCATCATTTTCCAGGGTCCAATATTACTTTTACCTCTCTTTTGCAGTTTATATATCTAAAGAACCTCTTACAGTCTCCTTTATATTGCTGGTTTGCTTACCATTATATTTAATCTTCTCCCTCCTGATTTTTTTGCCCTCTGTTGGTCTTTATAAGTTTTCCAATTCTCTAGTTTCCCATTGCCCTTCACCACATTATATGTTTGCTCTTTTACTTGCATGCAATCCCTGACTTCCCTCGTCAGCCCTGGTTGCCTTATCCTCCCTGTATCTTGCCTCTATTCCTCAGCATGAATCTCTGCAGTGTCTCCTGAATTAATCTTGGAATCACCTGCCATTGCTGTTCCACTGTCTTTCCTGCTATACCCCTCTCCACATATCGGAGATTGCTGCCAGTTCAGGTCCATCCTGTCCTTCATGTTTTGGTCCAACCTACATGGGAATCCCAATGATCCACATATCAGAAGTGCTGCCTCTCCTGCCAGCTGTTTGGCCATATATTTAACTGTGCTACCTTCCTATTCCTAACCTCACTCGCACGTGACATTCTCGTGCCTCCAAAGTTCAAGTATCCTTTCAACACAGCCCCAGCAAGGCCTTTTCTTTAAAGTGGATAGACTTGATAATAAAAACTTAAGTGTGACCTCAGGAAAGTGGAGTCCACTGAATCAGTCCAATGCCCAGAGGATCTGATATCTATCCCCACCTGTTTGACAAGGTATACATATGGATTAGTGGTGCTGGAAGAGCACCACTGAACTGCTGTACTCTTCCAGCACCACTAATCCAGAATCTGCTTTCCAACATCTGCAGTCATTGTTTTTACCAAGGCATATATATGAACCATATATTTGCAGATGGACGAGGATAAACAGAAAACTAGAAAATGTCAGAGCAGATGGATGTCATGCAGCTTGTTTACTCTGCTTTGCTATTCAATTGGACTTTAGTTATTCTGTTCCTTTCAATGGCAGGATCTTTACCCTGCATCCACACTGGGCCAGAAAGTGCCCAGTGTCGTTGTGTGCACAGTCCTGTGAAGGGAATGTCCAGTACCAGGCAATGGGGTGTGAGGAGTCCCAGGAGTGGCACAAGAAAAAGGCTGCTTGTAGTGACGAAGGATTGAGGGACTGAAGGGGATGGAATGGTTATCCAGGGACACTGTACACACGGAAGGGGCCGGGCAAGATTCCTCAACAACCAGGGAACCCGCGATGCACGGCTGCTTTTACAAAAACCTGTCACGTTTGCTAGATTTCTCTGTCGAATCAAATTAAAAATACTGTACATTGTTGAAATCCGAAGCAAACTCAGAGACATACTGTGGCGTGACGAAAGAGTTAATGTTCCCAATGCAGACACGGGAAGAATTTACAAAGTCCACATACACAGGGTCCAGAGATTGGAATTGAACCCGAGTCCCTAGTACTTTGAAGCAGCAGTGTTGTGTTACCGTGCCGCCCAATGATGGATAATTGGAGTTAGAGACATAGCTACTGTTCTCTGTGATTGGGATTGAGAGTCCTGAATGATGTGTTGCCTTCTTTGTGCTTGGGTTTGGGATATATCATCTGGGCTGCAGAAGAACTTGGATTGGGCGGGGAATGATCCAGTGGTCAGGGTCCGTCTAAGTACCAACGGTAGAACAAACAAATGACAGTGAAAACAGCGACGGGTAATACAGGACTAAACTATCATTTCGAAATGCATGCAGCATAAGGAATAAGGTAAATACGCTTGTGACTCATTCACAAATTGGCAGGTACGACATGGGCATTACAGTGATATCACTGCAACAGGATCAGGATTAGGAGCTGAATATTCAAGGATATTCAAAGAAAGACAGGTGAGCAGAAAGATAGAGTTGTTTCATTATTAAGAATGGAATTGAATCAATAATCAATAATAAGAAATGAAGTAAGGTCAGATGGTGTAGAATCTGTGTCGGTAGAATTGAGGAATCAAAAATGTGAAAGAATGCAGTTGGTGTTATGTATAGGGAGCTGGGGTGCAAGATACACCAGGATCTAGAAAGTTCTGTAGGAAAGTCAAAGTTATGTGGGATTTCATTATGCAGGTGGACTGGGGATTCAGGTTGGTAGTGGTTCGCAAGAAAATAAATTCGTGGAATGTCTATGAGATGGCTTTTTGGAGCAGCTTGTACAGGCGAACTAAATGAAGGAGCTTAAGGTGAAGGAATTCTTAGCAGGCAGTGATCATAATATGATTGAACTGACACTGCAATTTCAGATGGAGAAGGTAGAATCAGTAGTAACGGTATTACCGCTGAATAAAGGCAATTACAGAGACATGAGGGAGGAGCTGGGTAGAATTGACAGGGAGACGGGCCCAGCAGGAAAGACAGTGCAATAGCAATGGCAGGAGATTTTTGGAGTAATTCAGGTTACAGGAGAGATTTATCCTGAGGAAAAAGAGGCATGGTATAGGGAGGATGAGGCAACCATAGCTGACTAGGGAAGTCAGGTATAGCATAAAAGCAAAAGAGAAAGGATATAATGTGGCAAAGTGCAGTGGGAAACCTGAGGATTGGGAAGTTTACCAAGATAAAACAGCGGGTAAACAAAATAAAATAAGGAGGGAGATTATGAAGTCTGGGGTAATATAAAGGAAGTCTGTAACAGTTTCTGTCGATATATAAAGTACAAATGAGCGGCAAAAGTGAACATTGGACTGCTGGAAAATGATACTGGAGAGATAGTAGTGGGGAACGAGAAAATGGCCAAGGAACTGAAGAATTACTTCGCATCAGCCTTAACGATGGAAGACACGAGTAATACATTAAACATTCAAGCGATTGAGAGGCCGGAGCTGAGTATGTTAGCCACCACCATGGAGATCATGCTAGAAAAGAATTGAAGGTGGTTAAATAATCTTGACCAGATGGACTACATCCCAGTGTTATAAGGGAGATAGCTGAAGAGAGAAGAGAGGCGATCGTGGCGATCTTTCAGGAATCACTACAGTAAGGAACAATCTCAGAGCACTGGAACCTCACTAACGTGACATCCCTCTTTAACAAGGGAGTAAGGAAGAAGACAAAAACTCCACAATGAATAGCTTAACCTCGGTCGTGGGTAAGATCCTGGAATCCATTGTGAAGGATGAGATTTCTGAATACTTGGAAGTGTTTGGTAAAATAGGGCAAAGTCACTACGGTTTCATCAAGGGAAGGTCATGCTTGATAAATCTGTTGGAATCCTTTGAAGACGAAATGAGCAGGCTCGACCAAGCACAGTTATCCACCTTGTCTTCAAGGAGGTCTTGGACAAGGTTTCACACAAGAGATGGCTGAGTACGATAAGGGTCCATGGTGTTAATGGCAAAGTAGTGGCATCGGTAGAAGCTTGGCTGTCTGGCAGAAAGCAGAGAGTGGGGATGAAATGGTCCTTATCCGGAAGGCAGCCAGTGAAAGTGGTGTTCCATAAGGCTCAGTTTTGGAATCATACTTTTTAATCGTAACGTTAACAATCTAGATTTGGGAATTAAGGGCACTATGGCTAAGTTTGCAGACGATAGGCAAATGGACAGGTCATATTGAGAAGACGGAGAGGCTGAAGAAGGAGTTGGACAGGTAAAGAGATCGGCAGATGCATTCCAACGTCGCAAAGTGTGAGGTCATGCACTTTGGCACGAAGAATAGAGGCATGTTCTATTTTTTAAATGGGGAGAAAATTCAGAAATCTGAAGTGCAAAGGGACTTGGGAGTTCTAGTGCAGGGTTCTCTCAAGGTAAGCTTGCAGGTTGAGGCAGTAGTTAGGAGGACAACTGCATTTATTATTGATGGCATTTATTACGAGAGGATTGAATATAAAACAGGTTGAATACGGCTCTGAATAGACCACATTTGGAGTATTGTGCGTAATTTTGAGCCCCATATCTCAGGAAGGATGTACTGGCTCAGGGGTATGTTCACAAGATCTTCACGAGAATGGTTTTAGGAATGAAAAGGTTATCGTATGAGGCTTGTTTGAGACTCTGGGTCTATATACGATAAAGTTTAGAAGGATGAGAGGGATTGTAACGGAAGCATGCAGAATACTGAATGACCTGGACAGAGTGGATGTTGGTAAGATGTTTCCATCGGACTAGAAGCCGAGGGCACAGCCTTAGATGAAAGGGAATACCCTTTCGAACAGTGATAAGGAGAAATCTCATTAACCAAAGAATGTCGAATCTTTGAAATTTGTTGCCACAGAAGGCTGTGGGGGCCAGGTCATTGAGTATATTTGGGACGGAGATAGATAAGATTTTGTTTATCCAGGGGATCAAGGGTTACAAGGAGAAGGTCGGAGAATGGGATTGAGAAACCTATCAGCGATGATTGAATGGTGGTGCAGACTCAATGGGCTAAATGGCCTACTTTCTGCTCCTATGTCTTATCGTCTTATGGTTTAAACCTCAAGGAGGCAGCTTGCATCTCCGAGAAGATGGATTCATGTTCTTCATGAAGGTCAGAAGCTGGAGGGAATAGTTAACTGTTTTAGAATGAAGGTATTGTGGCTGCTCTCAGGGTGGTGGATAATATGACATTCAGTGCAGGATCACACACCAATTGTATTGATTTAATGTGGGGAGAGTTTATTCAAAACCTG
>NW_025201834.1:0-5852 GCF_004010195.1 Chiloscyllium plagiosum
CGCCCTCTTGAAATGTCCTACTTGTCCATCTTCCTTCCCACCTGTCCACTTCACCCTCTCCTCTGACCTATCACCATCACCTCCAACCCGCATCTACTTATTGCCTTCTCAGCTATCTCATCCCCACCCTCCTATTTATCTCTCAGCCCCCTTCCCCTCAACATTCCTGATGAAGGGCTTATGCCTGAAACGTCGACTCTCCTGCTCCTCGGATGCTGCCTGACCTGCTGTACTTTTCCAGCACCACACTTTTCAACCCTGATCTCCAGCATCAGTAATCCTCACTTTCTTCTAATTGTCACTTAGGACAGGTTACTCAGAAGGCAAGAGCACAACATGGCCAGTGAAAATGGCAAATAGATCCAAAATCACTATCACATTTATAGAGGTGAGAGCACCTTTCCATGAAATATAACAAAGCAAAGCTACTCAACAATTCCATTAACAGCTTGGTGTAGCAATACTGCAAGTTGTTACATGCCTGTCTGCTGTATGTTTTTTGTTGGTCCATATAAATCTTTTTGATAATGTTACAGCATCCTTTCATTTTTTACTGTGCATGTTCATACTCTCTGTGAAAGCTCTTTAAGCATTTCAAAACGTCTTCTCTTCCAAATGGCATCAAATCACCTTGGCTTATATTGATAGAACTCACCTACGAAGGTAATGGTTCTAGTTCCATTCTCAGTCTTTGGAATCAGCTGGCATTTCAAAGGGGCACTGAAAGCTTGCCTTTAAGATGAGATGCCAAAGAACAGCTCAAGTTGCCTTTAGTTTTGTGGCTTGATTTGACAATAAAAGAGCATCATTTGAAGAGGGTTGAAGAGTCTTCTTGTTGTGGCACACATCCTTCCCACAAAGAAAAGCTACCGCAAGGATGATAATTAGCCAGTCATCATATGTGTTGTTTGTTTCATTTTGCTGTGTGCAAAATGGCTCTCGATTACAAACAAATCCACTAGCTTTATGGTAATGATTGCAAGGCTACTTGAGTGGACGGGCACAAGAGGGTGAACGGGATGAGTTTGGCAGCCAAGGTATCTCAGTGGGACCTCATCACTGGATAAGGGCTCCCTCGATCACCCCCACAACTCCTTCACTTGCCCTCAGAAGCTGCAAACAAGTCTGACGGGGTTTCTTTGGTGGGCTTCCTGTAAGGCAATTTTTCATTCCTGGCTGCAGGGTAAGGTCCTGCACCGTTAAGACCATTAATCGCTCACTTTAGGACCTAAGTTGGTAGCAGGCTGGGAAGGCTGCCGATGAGTCTTCCCACCCCAACCTTAACTGGAACAGTAGCTGGAAAGTGTTGAGGCTCCCACCCGATTAAATGGCTCCTATTGCCAAGTGTGACTCACAAGTAGGCAATAGATCCCATTAGCTCATGATAAAGGCTTGTACCACTTTGAGTTCATTAACACTCTGTAATCCAACAGGACATACAAAAGAGACTTCAGAACTGAGGAGCTCAGTTTGAACATCGTTGACTATAAGAGTGTTAAGGCAGCAAATAGGTGAAGCCATAAGCATCACAACAAATCATATTCACTCCCTGCTTTTGACACCACCTCCCTTACACAAATAATAGCTTTATCTCCAGCAGTTTCTTGAGATCAGCATTTTCATACTTGCTTATGAAAAGTAAAACTTTAAACCCTGGAAGAGGAGTCGAGCAGCATTACTAGTTGCCCAGAGTTAGACTATCCTTGATTTCACAAAGCAATCCTCTCTATCTTTTGCAAGTACCACTACAATTATATGCACATCCTAATGGATCTGCAGTGAGTTTCAGGAAGTACCTGTTGGAAAAATTAAAGCTGGTGGAACTAAAGGTTAGTGGCAGTACAAATATGGAATTGACTAAGGAACACAAGGCAGAGAGTAGTGGTGAATGGCTGTTTACAAAGAGTAAAGTGGTACTCCCTCACAATAAGTTAGGACCACTACACTTTTTGATATATATTTACAATTAGGAGGTCGGTGTACATAGTATAATTCTGAATGGAATAAAACTTTGGAAATACAGTTCATTCTATTATAGCACACATTTTGTTAATGTGAATTCACTATAACACGATTGACAAATGGGGATACTGTTTCTAAACTTTTAAAGCGTGTATTGGTTATAATGCAATTCCAACTCCATTAGATTAAATGGTGCTGCTATTACACGATTTTCTTATAATGGGGGATTGTATGAGAATGGGACTACCATGTTATAACAGAACTGACAATATAGTAATTAATGAAGCAGCTAATAACATATTTCAGTAGGAAGTGACCAGTGGAATGAACCAAAACAAGGCAGATAAAATTTAAAGCAGAGAAGTTCAAGAAAAGAAAGAAGGGTCTCCAGATGCAACATGAGCTAACTGCTACATGTTTGGGCATGCATCCAGGAAAAGAAAGGCCTTGATATTCATTAACATGAACGTTTCAAAGAAGGCAGAGAAGTTGAAAAAACTGTTAAAAGAGCTAATGGGATCCTTCAAGAGCAGAATACAAAAACATGGGTTTGGCAGCCAAGGTATCTCAGTGGGATCTCATCATTGGATAAGGGCTCCCTCGATCCATGTACAGCATGGATACAGACCCTTTGGTCCAACCCGTCCATGTCGACCAGATATCCCACCTCAATAGTCCCACCTGTCAGCACCTGGCCCATATCCCTCCAAACCCTTCCTATTCATATACCCATCCAGATGCCTTTTAAATGTTGCAACTGTACTAATGATCACCACTCCCTCTGGCAGCCCATTCCTCACACGCACCACCCTCTGCGTGAAAACATTGCCCCTTAAGTCTCTTTTATATCTTTTCCTCTCACCCTAAACCTATGCCCTCTAGTTCTGGACTCCCCCAACCCCAGGGAAAAGACCTTGTCTATTTATTCAATCCATGCCCCTCATGATTTTATAAACCTCTATAAGGTCACCCCTCAGCCTCCGACGCTCCAGGGGAAACAGCCCCAGTCTATTCAAACTCTCCCTATAGCTCAAATCCTCCAAACCTGGCAACATCCTTGTAAATATTTTCTGAACCCTTTCAAGTTTCACAACATGCTTCCAATAGGAAGGAGACCAGAATTGCATGCAATATTCCAAAAGTGGCCTAACCAATGTCCTGTACAGCTGCAACATGACCTCCCAACTCCTGTACTCAATACGCTGACCAATAAAGTAAAGCATACCAAACGCCTTCTTCACTATCCTATCTACCTGCGACTCTACTTTCAAGGAGCTATGAACCTGCACTCCAAGGTCCCTTTGTTCAGCAACACTCCCTAGGACCTTACCATTAAGTGTATAAATCCCGCTAAGATTTGTTTCCCAAAATGGAGCACCTCACATTTATCTAAATTAAACTCCATTTGCCACTCAGTCCATTGGCCCATCTGATCAAGATCCCATTGTAATCTGAGGTAACCACCTTCACTGCCCACAACACCTCTAATTTCGGTGTCATCTGCAAACTTACTAACTATACTTCTTAGGTTCATATCCAAGTCATTTATATAAATGATGAAAAGTAGTGGACCCAGCATCGATCCTTGTGGCACTCCACTGGTCACAAGCCTCCAGTCTGAAAAACAACCCTGCACCACTACCTCCTGTCGTCTACCTTTGAGCCAGTTCTGTATTCAAATGGCTAGTTCTCCCTGTATTCCATGAGATCTAACCTTGCTAACCAGTCTAGTCTCCCATGGGGAATCTTGTTGAACGCCTTACTGAAGTCCATATAGATCATGTCCACCACTCGCCCTCATTAATCCTCTTTGTTACATCTTCAAAAAGCACAATCAAATTTGTGAGACATGATTTCCCTTGCAAAAAGCCATGCTGACTATCCTTAATCAGTCCTTGCCTTTCCAAATACATGTAAATCCTGTTCCTCAGGTATCCCTCCAACAACTTGCCCACCACCGATGTCAGGCTCCCGGGTCTATATTTCCCTGGCTTGTCCTTACCATCCTTCTTAAATAGTGGCACCATGTTATCCAACCTCCAGTATTATGGCACCTCACCTATGACTATCGATGATACAAATATCTCAGCAAGAGGCTCAGCAATCACTTCCCTGACTTCCCACAGAGTTCTAAGGTACACCTGATCAGGTCCTGGGGATTTATGCACTTTTATGCATTTGAAGACATCCAGTTCTTCGTCCTCTGCAATATGGACATTTTTCAAGATGTCACCATCTATTCCACTACATTCTATATCTGCCATGCCCTTTTCCACAATAAACACCAATGCAATATAATCGTTTAGTATCTCCCCCATCTCCTGCGGCTCCACTCAAAGGTCATCTTCCTGATCTTTGAAGGGCAAAGGTGAGGACGGCAGATGCTGGAGATCAGAGTCTCAATTAGAGTGGTGCTGGAAAAGCACAGCAGGTCAGGCAGCATCTGAGGAGCAGGAAAATCGACGTTTCGGGCAAAAGCCCTTCATCAGGAATGAAGGGCTCTATTCTCTCCCTAGTTACCCTTTTGTCCTTAATGTATTTGTAAAAACCCTTTGGATTCTCCTAAACCCTATTTGCCAAAGCTATCTCATTTCCCCTTTTTGCCCTCCTGATTTCCCTCTTATGTATACTCCTAATGCCTTTATACTCTTCTCAGGATTCACTCAATCTCTCCTGTCTATACCAGACATATGTTTTCTTCTTTTTCTTAACCAAACCCTCAATTTCTTTAGTCATCCACCTACATGCCCTACATCCACCAGCCTTTCCTTTCACCCTAACTGTAACATACTGTCTCTGGATTCTAGTTATCTCATTTCTGAAGGTTTTCCATTTTCCAGCCGTCCCTTTACCTGCGAATATCTGCCTCCAATCAGCTTTTGAGAGTTCTTGTCTGATACCGTCAAAATTAGCCTTTCTCCAATTTAGAACTTCAACTTTTAGATCTGGTCTATCCTTTTCCATCACTATTTTAAAACTAATAGAATTATGGTCACTGGCCCTAAAGTGCTCCCCCACTGACACCTCAGTCATCTGCCCTGCCTTATTTCCCAAGAGTAGGTCAAGTTTTGCACCTTCTCTAGTAGGTACATCCACATACTGAATCAGAAAATGTTCTTGTACACACTTAACAAATTCCTCTCCATCTAATTCCTGAACACTATGGCAGTCCTAGTCTATGTTTGGAAAGTTAAAATCCCCTGCCATAACAACCCTATTATTCTCACTGATAACGGAAATCTCCTTTTAACTTTGTTTCTCAATTTCCCACTGACTATTAGGGGGCCTATAATACAATCCCAATAAGATGATCATCCCTTTCTTATTCCTCAGTTCAACCCAAATAACTTACCTGGATGTATTTCCGAGAATATCCTCCATCAGTACAGCTGTAGTGCTATCCCTTATCAAAAACGCCACTCCCCATCCTCTCTTGCCTCCCTTTCTATCCTTTCTGTAGCACTTGTATCCTTGAACATTAAGCTGCCAGTCCTGTCCATCCCAGAGCCACATTTCAGTAATTGCTATGAAATCCCAGTCCCACGTTCATCCAAGTTGTTGGAGGGAATCCTGAGGGAAAGGATGTACATGTATTTGGAAAGGCAAGGACTGATTTGGGATAGTCAACATGGCTTTGTGCGTGGGAAATCATGTCTCACAAACTTGATTGAACTTTTTTGAAGAAATAACAAAGAGGACTGATGAGGGCAGAGCAGTAGATGTGATCTATATGAACTTCAGTAAGGCGTTCGACAAGGTTCCCCATGGGAGACTGATTAGCAAGGTTAGATCTCATGCAATACAGGGGGAACTAGCCATTTGGATACAGAACTGGCTCAAAGATAGAAGACAGAGGGTGGTGGTGGAGGGTTGTTTTTCAGACTGGAGGC
>NW_025201834.1:6448-7375 GCF_004010195.1 Chiloscyllium plagiosum
TAGACAAGGTCTTTTCCCTGGGGTTGGGGAGTCCAGACTAGAGGGTATAGGTTTAGGGTGAGAGAAGAAAGCTATAAAAGAGACCTAATGGGCAACCTTTTCACGCAGAGGGTGGTACGTGTATGGAATGAGCTGCCAGAGGATGTGGTGGAGGCTGGTACAATTGCAACATTTAAGAGGCATTTTGATGGGTATATGAATAGGAAGGGTTTGGAGGGATATGGGCCAGGTGCTGGCAGGTGGGACTAGATTGGGTTGGGATATCTGGTCGGCATGGACGGGTTGGACCGAAGGGTCTGTTTCCATGCTGTACATCTCTATGACTCTATAACTCTATAACCATGCCCTGAGCTCATCTTCCCTGTTAGGCCTCTTGCACTCAAATAAATGCAGTTTAATTTATCTATCCTATCTTGTTCTCTACTTTGTCCCTGCCTGCCCTGACTGTTTGACTCGCTTTTGTTCTCAACTGTATCACTCTCAGATTGATTTCTTTCCTCACTATCTGTCTGGGTCCCACCACCATCCCACCCCCCACCCCCACCTTATTAGTTTCAATCCTCCTGAGCAGCCCTCGCGAATCTCCCTGCCAGTATGTTAGTCTCCTTCCAATTTAGGTGCAATCCGTTCTTTTTGTACAGATCACTTTTACCCCAGAAGAGGTTTCAATGATCCAAAAATGTGAATCCCTCTCCCATACACCAGCTCCTCAGCCGTACATTCATCTGCTCTATCCTCCTATTCCTACCCTCACCTAGCTCGCAGCATTGAGGATAATCCAGATATTACTACTCTTGAGGACCTCCTTTGTAAATTCCTGCCTAACTCTTGATGCTCTCACTTCAGACTCTCATCCTTTTCCCGTCCTATGTTGTTGATTCCAATGATCTCCTGCTGGGCAGTCTCCCCCTTGAGAACATTCTGCAT
>NW_025201835.1:0-441 GCF_004010195.1 Chiloscyllium plagiosum
TGAACTGTATTTCTAGATTAATAGTCTAGTGATAACACCAATACATCACGCACACTCCCCCCACCACCAACACCACCCAACCCCCACATCCCACCCTATCCCATATCCCTAAGACTCTGCAAGTTATAATTCTATCGAGGTACCTGAAGTTGTATGCTGGATTGATAATATTTACATGGATATATTTTTCACTTTGAATTGAATTTAATGTCCTTTTAAAAATTAACAAAATACTGTATGTTCTTATAACATTTAGTGTGTGTGCCTGTGGATGAGTAGTTGTGTTCTGTCTGCCTTTTTAGTGTGGGGTATATAATTATGATTTATAGAGTCATAACATTATACAGAATGGAAACAAACCCAAACAAATCAACTCAGGGGCACCAAACATGTATCCTAAATTGATCTATTCCCGTTTGCCAGCATTTGGCCCATATTCCT
>NW_025201835.1:7140-7376 GCF_004010195.1 Chiloscyllium plagiosum
GTTTATTTTCATTAGAAAAAATGCGATTGGGGGGGACCCGATTGATGTTTACAAAATCATGAAGAGTATAGACAGGGTGGATAGAGACAAGCTTTTTCCCAGGGTGAAAGACTCAATAATGAGAGGTCACGCTTTCAAGGTGAGAGGTGGAATGTTTTAGGGGGATACACACGGCAAATACTTCACACAGAGGGTGGTGGGCGTTTGGAACGCATTGGAAAGCGTTGCCAGCAGAG
>NW_025201836.1:0-5840 GCF_004010195.1 Chiloscyllium plagiosum
GTGTGTGAGAAGGGATTTATTAAACCAGCAAAGCTTCAAATACACGAGCGTGGCCATACTAGAGAGAGAGAGAGAGAAACTGTCCGCCTGCACTGAGTGTAGGAAGGGATTCACTTAGTTATCTGTACTCAGTGAGCACCAGCACATTCATACCTTTTACCTGCTCCTTGTGTGGGAAGGGGTTCACTCGTTTCTCCAATCTCAGAAGCTATGGCTTTGTTCACATCAATGAGAGAACATGGCAATGCTCTGACTATGAGAAGAGCTTTATGAGTAGCAATGATTTGATGAAACATCAACAAACACATTGTGGGGAGAGGCCATTCACCTGCACTGTGTGTAGCAAGGGATTCAGTTATTCATCCCCACATGTGACGCTCCAGTTAAGGGGAATCAGTTTAGCTGAGTTGGCTGTATTGTTGGTTTACAGAGCAGTGTGATGTGAACAGCGTGGGTTCAATTCCCATTACCAGTTTGAGGTTATCATGAAGGACTCTCGTTCTCAAAATTTTCCCCTTGCCTGAGGTCTGGACCCTCTGGTCAAAACACCATGAGTCGCTTCTCTCTGTAATGAAGAGAGCAGTCCCTGTGGTCTGGGAAGACTATGGTGACACACACATTCCAGTGAGTTAACATGTGACTGTATTCTGTTGTTATTGCATCCAGAACTGAACTGTGTTTATTCGGTCAGCAATAGTTTACTTCATTGGATGTGAATTATCTCTTTAATTGAACTGGTGTTTAATTGTTCAGGTGTTAATCACATCAAAAACACAGTTTTTCCCTCTGATTTCTCTCCGGTGAGATGAGACCGATTGATATCAATTTCCTGCCCTGTTCTTGGGTCTTTTATTCATTGCAAAGGCTTGATTTGTATTTATAAATGTATTTTCACACATTCAAGATTTCTGAATGTGCTTCACAGTCACTGAAGTTCTTGTGAGGTGTAGTCACTGTTGTGGGAGATATAGCAGCTGTTCATCTCTATGGCTCAACTTAGGGCTCCGCTTCCCTGCACCAACTCTCCTATTTACCAATCCAGCATAAATCCGGGAACTGCACCAACTCTCCCATTTAGTGTTATCCTGCCCCAGGTCTCCAACTTAGAATTTAAAGGCACCTGCATGAATTCTCCAATTATTGTGGCCCTGCATCAATTCCTTCCATTTAGTTGTTCCCTGATACACATCTTCCACGTACCGATGCCTTGCCGATTTTTTTTTTCATTTAGTGATGCACTGAACTGAATCTCCAATTTACCAATGCTTGCAACATTTCTTCTTTTTATTGAATCCCTGGCCCCTATTCCCCAATTTAGACATGCTCTGCTTCAATTTTCCAATATATTGCCACTCCCACCAATTTTCTAATGCAACTCCACTGTGCAACAGTGTATCATTTAAAGATGCCTTAGCCAGATTCTACCATTTAAGGGTGCGCTACTCAAATTCTCCCATTTACTGTTGCCATGCACCGATTCTGTAATTTAGCTCCACTGTGCACCAGGTCTCTCATTTACTGATGGCCCACACCAATTCTCCAATTCCGTGCTGCTTAGCACCATTTCCCCCAATTACTGAATGTCCTGAACAAGTTCTCCATTCAGTTTGGGCTTACACCGATCGTTATATTGAATGATGCCCTCGCCCAAATTAAGGGTGCTCTACTGTCATTCCCACATCAAGTATTTTTACAAGGATGTTGCCAGGGCTGGGGTTTTGAGGGACAGGGAGAGGCTGAACGGGCTGGGGCTATTTTCCTTGGAGCGTCGGAGGCTGAGGGGTGACCTTCTAGTGGTTTACAAAATTATGAGGGACATGGATTGGATAAATAGACAAAGTGTTTTCCCTGGGGTCCGGGAGTCCAAAACTAGAGGGCATAGGTTTAGGGTGAGAGGGGAAAGATATAAAAGAGACCTAAGGGGCGACGTTATCACGCATAGTGTGGTATGTGTATGGAATGAGCTGCCAGAGGATGTGGTGGAGGCTGGTACAATTGTAACATTTAAGAGTCATTTGGATGTGTATATGAATCGGAAGGGTTTGGAGGGATATAGGCCGGGTGCTGACAGGTGGGACTAGATTGGGTTGGGATATCTGGTCGGCATGGACAGGTTGGACTGAAGGATCTGTTTCAATGCTGTACATCTCTATGAGTCTATTGTCCTGTCCCAATTTTCCCATATAGTGCTAACTGCATCAATTCTCTCATTTCCTGAAAAACTGAAACTCTCCCATTTGTTGCTAACTGCACAAATTTGCCATTGTCGGATGCCCCGTTCCAAATTCTCTTATTTCGATAAGCCCTTGCTCAATTCTTCCATTTAGCAGTTGCTTGGAATGATTCTCCAATTTCGTGGAGTGCTGCTAGAATTCTAAGATTGAGTCATACACAAGTTGGACTGAAGTGTCTGTTTCCATGTTTTACATCTCTATGATTGACTTTATTTACGGCTCCGCTGCTCTGCACCATTTCTCCCATTTACCAATCCTGCACAAATCCTGAAACTGCACCAACTCTCCCATTGAGTATTATCCTGCCCAATTTAAAGGCACCTGCATGAATTCTCCAATTATTGATGCCCTGCATCAATTCCTCCCATTTAATTGTTCCCTGAAACACCTCTTCCACGTACGGGTGCCCTGCTGAATTGTTTTCATTTAGTGATGCACTGAACTGAATCTCCGATTTACCGATGCTTGCAACATGTCTTTTTATTGATTCCATGCCCCTACTCGCCAATTTAGACACGTTCTGCTCCAATTTTCTAATATATTGACATTCACACCAGTTTTCCAATGAAATGGCACTGTGCACCGAATCTCCCACTTACTCATATCGCTGTACTAATTCTTCCATTTACTGATGCTCTAGCAGATTGTACCATTTAAGGGTGCGCCCCTCTAATTCCCCCATTTACCACGCACCCATTCTCTAATTTAGCTCCACAGTGCACCAGGTCTTCCATTCAGTATTTCCCTGCAACAATTCTCCCATTTAGACCGCTGACAGAATTTGCTAATTTGCGATCCCTGCAGCTCTAGCAGATTGTACCATTTAAGGGTGCGCTCCTCTAATTCCACCATTTACCACGCACCTATTCTCTAATTTAGCTCCACTGTGCACCAGGTCTTCCATTCAGTATTTCCCTGCAACAATTCTCCCATTTAGACCGCTGACAGAATTTGCTAATTTGCGATCCCTGCATCATATCTCCAAATTACCGATCCTACACATATCTTCCCTTTCGTGGTGAACAGCACCAACTGCCCCATTTTGTGGTACACTGTATTGAATCTGGACCACTAATCCTTTGCAACATTTGCCCTATTTACTGAATCACTGCCCGTGTTCTTCCATTTGCTCCAATTCTCGAAGTTATCAGCACCCTGCACCAGGTCTTTCATTTACTGATACCCCACACCAATTCTCCAATTCAGTGTTGGTTAGTACCATTTCTCCCAATTACTGATGTCCTGAACAACGTCGCCACTCAGTGTTACATAGTGACTGATGCCCTCGCCCAATTTAGCAATGCCCTACTCTGTATCTCCCAAATGGTATTGTCCTGCCCCAATTCTCCCATTTAGTGCAACACAGCATAACTCACCCATTATCTGATGCTCTGTTGCAAGTTCTCACATTTCGATAAGCCCTTTTGGAACTTTGCCATTTAATAGTTTCTTGCAATTTAGTGGAGAGCTGCCAGAATTCTTAAATTTAGGCGTGGTCAAGTTGGAGGCAGTGTTTTCTCACCATGCTGGGTTTCAGGAAACATGGTCAGAACTGAAGCTGGTTTTGCAATGGGACGGGCAGGATACCATGTTACTGACCATGTAGGTGTGAACAACATACAAGGGTCTGCCTCNNNNTATCATCCACAGTATCTTCTCCAAATCCAAGTTAGATGTCAAAGAAAATATTAATTGTCTTTTCTGTCTCGATAATAAATAACCGTCTGTATCATTTGTCTTTCGAGGACAACATGATTAAAATATTCATCCTTGCAGTAAAAAAGGAAATTGGATTTTAATTCTGCTGTTTGCAAGTTGGAGTAATTTATGATCACTCAGCACTTTTCCATCCGAGCACATTAATTCTCCATGGTGAGCTTGAGCCATTTATTACAATGGCTTCAGTTTTTATCCAGCCTCTTATGTAATAATTTGTGAACCAGATTGGAGGGCCTTACCTTCATTAACTTTTTATTTTATTCCATCACGTATGTTGAATTTTAACTCCACACTGACTCTCCTTATACAGAGCCACCCTCTCCAGTTGGGTTTGTGTTGCTCTGCTCCAGGTATATTCCAAGTGTAAACAGCACCGGTGGCAAACTGAACCGCCTGTTGTCATCAGGAATAGATTCTTGTTGTACTTTTGAGACACGCGTCATATTGTCACATTTGTATGTTGGTGCAGTAGAATAACCCTTTGGGTAGAGAACTGGCTCGAAGGTAGAAGGTAGAAGAAGGTGGTGGGGGAGGGTTGCTTTTCAGACTGGAGGACTGTGACCAGCGGTGTGCCACAAGGATCGGTGCTGGGTCCACTGTTGTTTTGTCATTTATATAAATGATTTGGATTTGACCAGAGGACGAATGGTTCGTAAGTTTGCAGATGACAATAAAATTTGATGTGTGGAGGACAGTGAAGATGGTTACCTCAGAGGACAACGGGACTTTGTTCAGATGGGTCAATGGGCTGAGGACTGGCAAATGGAGATTAATTTGGATAAATGTGAGGTGCTGCATTTTGGAAAGGCAAAAGAGAGCAGGACATATACACTGAATGGCAAGGTACTAGGGGTGTTGCTAAACAAATAGACCTGGAGTGCAGCTTCATAGATCATTGAAGGTGGACTAACATTTCGATAGGATAATGAAAAAGGCGTTTGTCATTTTTGTCTTTATTACTCAGTTAATTGAGTAAAGGAGTTGGGAGGTCATGTTACGGTATTGGTTCAGCCATTTTTGGTATATAATGTGCAATTCTGGACTCCCTCCTGTAAGAAGGGTGTTGTGAAACTTTAAAGTGTTTAGAAAAGATTTACATGGATGTTGCCAAGGTTGGAGGGTTTTGTGCTGGAGGGTAAGACTGTATAGGCTGAGGCTATTATCTCTGGAACGTCAGTGGCTGAGGGGTAACCTCATAGAGGTTCACAAAATCATGATGGGCCTCAATAGGGTAAAAAGGCAAGGTGATTTCCCTGTGGTGGGGGAGTCCAGAAGCAGATGGCATCTGTTAAAGTTGAGAGAGGAAACATAAAAGGGACCTAAGGGGAACATTTTTCACGCAGAGGGCACTGTGTGCATGAGCTGCCAGAGGAAGTAGTGGAGGCTAGTACAATTACAACATTTGAAAGGTATCTGGGTGGGTGTAGGAATTAAAAAGAGTTCAGAGGAACATGGGCCAAATTCGACAAATAGGATGAGATTTACATCGGATATCAGTTCGGCATGGATGTGTTGGACTGAATGATTTGTTTCTGAGCTGATGTTGCTCTGAGTGGGTTGAGCTCCGGATTGTAGATTTATGAAGCAGAAAATAAAGTATGGCACAGAGTTAGACCGAGAAATCCTGCTGATCTCATCAGCTTTATCCTGTTTCTCTGATCCTCCTCCTTCAATCAATGCATTTTTCAGATCCTCATTCAGAATTCCTGGAGCTCTGTCACTGGCCTGGAACAATGTGTGGAAAGTCCTATTGCAGTCCACACGAGGTCCCTTTCCCAATGCCCTGCTCCCACGGCCTGCAATGCTGCAGACTGAGCAGACAACCCGAAGCACAATGATGAGCTCCTTCCGGCCCACGGCCCGCCTTCTCACTGAATGAAGACAATC
>NW_025201836.1:6106-7377 GCF_004010195.1 Chiloscyllium plagiosum
ATGGGAAGCAGCAGAGGGGAAAGCTTCCGAGATGCCGAGCAATGCTGCCCGGTTCCACACTGCAATTCACAGGAACCATCGCCAGGAAAAGCAAGGAGCAACCTGACAGATTTAAAAGGCTTTCCTTTAAAAGGCTGTTTACAAACCACAACACTGCGAGGGCTGGGAATCGAACCCGGGTCAACAGCTTGGAAGGCAGCTATACTCACCACTATCCCACCATCACCCTGCTAGCAGCTCCCTCCCCATTCCCAAACACACTTAACAAGGCCGTGATCATCACCAACTGGATTGGGGCTGAAATCCAAACAAGAAATTGCTGGGGAAGCTCAGCAGGTCTGACAGCACCAGAATTTGGGCGGCAAGGTGGCTCAGTGGTTAGCACCAGGGTCCCAGGTTCAATTCCAGCCTCGGGCGACTGTCTGTTTGGGGTTTGCAAATTCTCACAATGTTTGTGTGGGTTTTTTCCACGTGCTCCGGCTTTCTTCCACAGTCCAAAAATGTGCAGGTTAGGTGAATTGGCCTTGCTAAATTATCCATAGTGATTAGTCAAAGGGAAATGGGTCTGGGTGGGTTACTCTTCGGAGGATCGGTGTGGACTGGTTGGGCTAAAGGGCCTGTTTCCACACTGTTGGGAGTCTCAACTCATGTATTCAGAAGCCATCAGTTCTGAACCAAATCCAAAGGGATTGAGAATTGCTTCATTAAACAACTCGTTCATTAAACAGCTAAGAGCTCAGGAATCTGAGCAGGAGGAGACTATACAGCCTGTTTCAACTAATCAGTCTGTTCTGGCAATCAATCCAATCAGAGCTGGATTGCAAATCCAGTTTCCTACCCACTCCACATATTCCGTGACTCCCTGAGACACCGGCAATCTGTCAATTTTTTAAGAAAGATGGGAGAGAGAATTCAGGAAATTATAGACCAGTTAGTCTGACCTCAGTGCTGGAAAAGATGCTGGAGTCTATTATAAAGGATGAAATTATGACACATCTGGATAGTAGTAACAGGATTGGTCAGAGTCAGCATGGATTTATGAAGGGAAAATCATGCTTCACTAATCTTCTGCAATTTTTTGAGGATGTAACTCTGAAGATGGACAAGGGAGATCCAGCAGATGTAGTGTACCTGGACTTTCAGAAAGCTTTTGATAAAGTCCCATCTCGGAGGTTAGTGAGCAAAATTAGGGCGCATGGTATTGGGGGCAAAGTACTAACTTGGTTGGCTGATAGGAAACAAAGAGTAGTTCAAAGTTTGTGCGAAGATTT
>NW_025201837.1:0-3122 GCF_004010195.1 Chiloscyllium plagiosum
CACACGCTCACACACACACATACACACGTGCTCACACACACGTGCTCACACACACATGTGCTCACACGCGTGTGCTCACACGCACGTGCTCACACACACACTCACATACATACACGTGCTCACACACAAACGTGCACATACACACATATACACACGTGCTCACACAAACGCTCACACACACACGTGCTCACATGCACACGTGCTCACTGACGTGCTCACACACACATGTGCTCACATACATACACACACGTGCTCACACACACTCATACACACGTGCTCACACACACACACGTGCTCTCACACACGTGCTCACACACACACGTGCTCACACACACACATGCTCACACACACACGTGCTCACACACACACGTGCTCACATACATACATGTGCTCACACACAAACGTGCACACACTAATATACACGTGCTCACACACACACACGCTCACACACACGTGCTCACATGCACACGTGCTCACTCACGTGCTCACACGCAGGTGCTCACACACACATGTGCTCACACACACACACGTGCTCACACACACACGTGCTCACACACACATACACACGTGCTCACACGTGCTCACACACACGTGCTCACACACATACACACATACACACGTGCTCACACACAGGTGCACACACTCACATATACACACACGTGCTCACACACATGTGCACACACACACGTGCACACACACATATACACACGTGCTCACACACGTGCACGCACACGTGTTCACACACGTCTTCACGCACACGTGCACACACATGCGCACACACACACATGCGCACAGACATACACACACATGCACATGCACACACACGTGCACACACACGCACACATGTGCACACACGTGCACACACACGCACACATGTGCACACACGTGCACACACATACACAAGTGCACACATGTGCACACACACACACATGTGCACACACGTGCACACACACACATGTGCGCACACATACACACGTGCTCACACACACATACACGTGCTCACACACACACACGTGCTCTCACACACACATGAACTCACACACGCGCGTGCACACACACATACACACGTGCACACACACACATGCATACATGTGCAAACGTGCACACACACATATGCACACGTGCACACACATGCGCACACACGGGCACACACACATACACACGTGCACACACACGTGCACACACACATATACACGTGCTCTCACACACACATACACACGTGCTCTCACACAAACACCTACACACGTGCTCACACACACCTACACACGTGCTCACACACACACCGTGCTCTCACACACACCTACACACGTGCTCACACACACACGTGCACACACACACGTGCGCACACACACACACGCACACAGACACGCACACACAGACACACACACACACACACACGTGCGCACGCACATGCACACACACCCACGTGCACACACGTGCACACACATACACACATGTGCACACACGTGCACACACACATGTACACGTGCTCTCACACACATGTACACGTGCACTCACATACACACATGCTCTCACACACACGTGCTCTCACACACACACACGTGCTCTCACACACGTGATCACTCGTGCTCACACACTCGTGCTCTCACACACACACGTGCTCTCACACACACACATACACGTGCTCACATACACACATACACACGTGCTCTCACACACACATACACACGTGCTCACACACACATACACATGTGCTCACACACACATACACACGTGCTCACACACACACACGTGCTCGCACACAATTATACACACAGGTGCTCACACACATACACAGGTGCTCTCACACACACATACACACAGGTGCTCTCACACACACATACACACAGGTGCTCACACACACACAGGTGCTCACACACACACACACATACGTGCTCACACACACATACACACGTGCTCACACACACGTGCTCACATGCACACGTGCTCACACACACACGTGCTCATACACACACATACACGTGCTCTCACACACACACATACACACGTGCTCTCACACACACACATACACACGTGCTCTCAACACGTGCTCTCACACACACACATACACACGTGCTCTCACAGACACATACACACGTGCTCACTCACGTGCTCACACTCAGGTGCTCACACACACGTGCTCACACAAACACACACGTGCTCACACACACACATGTGCTCACACACACACGTGCTCACACACACACATAGACACGTGCTCACATCACGCTCACACACACACATACACACGTGCTCACACACACGCGCTCACACACACACATACACACGTGCTCACACACACGTGCTCACACACACACACGTGCTCACACGCATGTGCTCACACGCACGTGCTCACACACACACTCACATACATACACGTGCTCACACACAAACGTACACACACACACATACACACGTGCTCTCACACACGCTCACACACACGTGCTCACATGCACACGTGCTCACTGACGTGCTCACACACACATGTGCTCACATACATACACACACGTGCTCACACACACACATACACACGTGCTCACACACACACACGTGCTCTCACACACGTGCTCACACACACGCGCTCACATACATACACGTGCTCACACACAAACGTGCACACACACATATACACATGCTCACACACACACACGCTCACACAAACGTGCACACACACATACACACATGCTCACACACACACGCTCACACACACGTGCTCACATGCACATGTGCTCACTCACGTGCTTACACGCAGGTGCTCACACACATGTGCTCACACACACACGTGCTCACATACATACACACGTGCTCACACACACATACACACACACGTGCTCACACACACGTGCACACGTGCAGACACATGCACACACACATGCACACATGTGTACACACACGTGCACACACATGTGCACACACACGTGCACACACACACGTGCACACACATACACAAGTGCTCTCACACACACACACACGTGCTCACACACACACATACACTCGTGCTCTCACACACACATACACACGTGCTCTCACCCACACACATACACACGTGCTCTCACACACACATACACACACGTACTCAGACACAGACACATACACACGTGCTCTCACACACACACATACAC
>NW_025201837.1:4094-7378 GCF_004010195.1 Chiloscyllium plagiosum
CACACACGTGCTCACACACACACACGTGCTCACTCACGTGCTCACACGCACGTGCTCACACACACACACGTGCCCACATACATGCACACACATGCTCACACACACACATACACACGTGCTCACACACACACACGTGCTCACACACACACACGTGCACACACACACACACACACACACACACACACGTGCTCACACACACATACACACACGTGCTCACACACACACATACACACGTGCTCACACACACACGCTCACACACATACACACGTTCTCTCACACACACACACTCACACACATATACACGTGCTCTCACACACACACGTGCTCACTCACATGCTCACATTGACGTGGTCACACACATACTCACACACGTGCTCACACACACACACGTGCTCACTCACGTGCTCACACGCACGTGCTCACACACACATACGTGCCCACATACATGCACACACATGCTCACACACACACATACACACGTGCTCACACACACACGTGCTCACACACACATACACACGTTCTCACACGTGCTCACACACACGTGCTCACACACCTACACACATACACACGTGCTCACACACAGGTGCACACACACTCACATATACACACACGTGCTCACACACATGTGCACACACACACGTGCACACACTCACATATACACACGTGCTCACACACGTGCACGCACACACGTGCATGCACACATGTGTTCACACACGTCTTCACGCACACGTGCACACACATGCGCACACACACACATGCGCACAGACATACACACACATGCACACACACGTGCACACACACACGCACACATGTGCACACACGTGCACACACATACACAAGGGCACACACGTGCACACACACACACATGTGCGCACACATACACACGTGCTCACACACACATACACACGTGCTCACACACATACACACGTGCTCTCACACACACATGTGCTCACACACGCGCGTGCACACACATACACACGTGCACACACACACATGCATACATGTGCAAACGTGCACACACACATGCACACGTGCACACACGTGCACACACATGCGCACACACGGGCACACACATACACACGTGCACACACACGTGCACGCACATGTGCACACACACGATCACACACACATATACGCGTGCTCTCACACACATCTACACACGTGCTCTCACACAAACACCTAAACACGTGCTCACACACACACCTAAACACGTGCTCACACACACACACCGTGCTCTCACACACACACCGTGCTCTCACACACACCTACACACGTGCTCACACACACACGTGCACACACACACACGTGCGCACACACACACGCGCACACAGACACACGCACGCACACGTGCGCACGCACATGCACACACACGTGCACACACACACACACGTGCACACACGTGCACACACATATGTACACACACATGTACACGTGCTCTCACACACATGTACACGTGCACTCACATACACACACGTGCTCTCTAACACACACACGTGCTCTCACACACGTGATCACTCGTGCTCACACACACACGTGCTCTCACACACACATACGTGCTCTCACACACACACGTGCTCTCACACACACACGTGCTCTCACACACACACGTGCTCTCTCACACACACATACACACGTGCTCACATACATACACACGTGCTCACATACACACATACACATGTGCTCTCACACACACATACACACGTGCTCTCACACACACATACACACGTGCTCACACACACACACGTGCTCACACACACATACACACGTGCTCACACACACATGCTCACACACACGTGCTCACATGCACACGTGCTCACTCACGTGCTCACACGCAGGTGCTCACACACACATGTGCTCACACACACGTGCTCACACACACACATACACACGTGCTCACACACACGTGCTCACACACACGTGCTCTCACACACACGTGCACACACACGTGCTCACACACACGTGCACACACACATACACACACACACGTGCACACACAAACACATATACACACACGTGCTCACACACACACGTGCTCACATACATACACGTGCTCACACACAAACGTGCACACACACATATACACACACGTGCTCACACACACACGCTCACACACACACGTGCTCACATGCACATGTGCTCACTCACGTGCTCACACGCAGGTGCTCACACACACATGCTCACATACATACACACACGTGCTCACACACACATACACACGTGCTCACACACACACACACGTGCTCACACGCACGTGCTCTCACGCACGTGCTCACATTCATACACACGTGCTCATACACACACGTGCACACACACATGCACACACACACACGCATCTGCACACATGCGCACATGTGCACACACACGTGCACATACACCCGCACATGTGCGCACACACGTGCACATACACACATGTGCACACGTGCACACACACACGTGTGCACACATACACAAGTGCTCTCTCACACACATACACATGTGCTCACACACACACATACACACGTGCACACACACACATACACACGTGCTCACACACACACGTGCTCACACACACACAAGTGCTCACACACATACACACGTGCTCACACACACATACACACAGGTGCTCTCACACACACGCATACACACACGTGCTCTCACACACACATACACACGTGCTCACACACACACACGTGCTCACACACGTGCTCACACACACACGTGCTCACACACACGTGCACACACACACGTGCACACACACACGTGCACAAACACACATATACACACACGTGCTCACACACACACGTGCACAAACACACATATACACACACGTGCTCACACACACACATACTCACACACACGTGCTCACACACACATACTCACACACACGTGCTCACATACATACACGAGCTCACACACAAACGTGCACACACACAAACGTGCACACACACATATACACGTGCTCACACACACACACGTGCTCACATGCACACACATACACATGTGCTCTCACACAGACACATACACACGTGCTCACACGCAGGTGCTCACACACACATGTGCTCACACACACACGTGCTCACATACATACATACAGGTGCTCACACACACATACACACGTGCTCACACACACACACGTGCTCACATGCACGTGCTCACACACACGTGCTCACACACACGTGCTCTCACACACGTGCTCACATACATACACACGTGCTCACACACAGACGTGCACACACACACGTGCACACACACACGTGCACACACACGTGCACACACACACACGTGCTCACACACATGTGCACACG
>NW_025201838.1:0-7379 GCF_004010195.1 Chiloscyllium plagiosum
TGGATTGAAGAAGATGTTCCATGCTAAATCTCTACATCTCTCTCTCTCTCTCCCCTCTGTGACCATGACTTTGATTTTACCTTTTTGTTTAAGGGTTGATTATGGGACTTTGTGGCAGGCATTTGGAACAACATCGTTAAGTTGGGATAGTCTTGTTTATTTTCGGACACGTTAACTTATTCGGTATTATGTTAGCTTTTGTTTGTGTTTCATTCTGTCGTCTGTAAATAAATTATGTTCTGTTTGAAGCTGAGAGACTTGGAACAGCTGTATCATTCTTGAAATTTCCACTGTACACCTGATGAAAACAATTGGAATATTCAGCGTCTCTGCTATCTTGTTGAAATGCACTGAGGTTACCTGACATGATCCATAACAGATTAGAAGTTGTTTCGAGAATTTTTCCATATTTTCAATTTTGGATTAGCATTTCTGAATTTAAAGGCAACGAGTGATAGGTGTTAATGTCATTTCTTCTGAGTGTTGAATTCGTTTGGTTTCAACAGTGCTCGGATAGCCATGGCTCTTTCAGACACTAAGAATTTTCTGTGTGTGGGAGAAATGATTCTGCTGACTTTATAAAAAGTGAATAAGGTCCAGCTGTCGCGGAAAATTTGGAGTTTGCGCTGTCTCCTTCCGTGAGAAAATGAGAGATAATTGCACCACATCTCAACATATAAAATTGCTGGAAATATGATCAGAATGTTTAGAGGCAAAAAGAACTCAATTGAAAATAAATTTGGTTAGAGCAAAAATAGAAGGAAAGTGGGAAAGAAATGGAACTGTTTGAATTCTGATTAAAAGCAGAGGAAAGAGAACAAGAATGAATCGCTTTTACAGATTCAAAAGAAAAAGGAAGAGAGAGAGAGAGGAAGGCAGACGGAGAAATGGAAGAAAGTGAAGGAGTTTGAGCGTCAGGAATTGCCAGATAAGAAATTCATCTCAAAGGATTGGGAGACAAAGGATGAATGTAACCTTAGTGAGGAAGAGCGTGAGGATGAGCAAACCTATGGTAGTGAAAGGCCAAGTGAGAATCTATTTGAATATATTTACGCATTGCATATATTTGACAAGAGGAATGGAGAAAACCTCTTTTTTGAGAAGGTGGTTAAACAGATGCACTGGCTCATGACCACGCAGGTTCTGTTGATCTACACAAAACCTGTAGGTAGAGCTCGTGAGGTACTTGCATCATTGTGGAGGAGGATTCTGAGCCGTATAAGGAGATGAAGGAAGCTATTTTAATTGCATATGAGCCTGTGACAGAAGCCAACAGACAATGTTTCAGAAATCTAAGGAGGCACGCATGCCAAACATACAATGATTTTGAAAGGCTCAAGCGAAGTGATTTTGACAGGTTGACAAGCGCATTACAATTAAAGCACACTTATAACGTTCTTACAGATTTATTAATTTGAAAGAGTTCAAAAATACATTTCATGAAGTAATAAGAACTCATGTGAGAGGGCACAGAGTGAAAATGACAAGATTAGCAGCTGAAAGGGCTGATGATTATGAATTGGCTCATAAATCAAATTTTCGCTTCAAACATTTGTTTCAATCTGTGAGGGCGAGAAATTGGAGAAAAGATAAATCCACACGTTGATAGGGAAAGATAGATATTGATGAAAATCATAGGATATCTGACCAAAGGGTAAAAAAAAGATGTCTTTGAAGCAGATGTAGATGTTAAAAAGCTCGGGTGCTTTCACTACAATAAGCTAGGACATGTAAAATCACAGTGTTGGTGTATTAAAAAAATTAACTGGGATATCAGATGTTGGAAAACAAGATATGTCAATGAATTCGGTAGAGACGAAATAAAGTAGCGGTTAAAAGGCTATACAAGCGTGTAAGATATGGACACGGATTGGTTAAGGTGGGACTGCCAGTTCTGCTTAAACCGCACGCAAAGATAAAATTTACTTGCATAGGCCAGCAACTGTATGTCAGGACGTTACAATACTTAGAGACACAGGATCCTGTGATGCTGAATTTTTGATGTTGAAAAATTAGTAGATAGGTACCTCTGACATACTATTGTCATAACAAGGTACTCGTGATGGGAATGGACGATGAGAGAAAAAGCTTGAAATTATGTAGAGTGATTTTAGAGTCTCCATTGAAGAGTGGGGATGTCATGGTAGTAGTACTGGGAAAACTCTCAGTTCCAAGAATACAATTTGTCCTTACTGATATTGGCGGTTCACAGATAGGGGTGATGCTGAAGGTGGATGAAAAGCGATTCGAAACTCAGGCTATCTAACTATTGCGGGATACACATGCAGTTTTCTTCTGGACTGTGGGGAAAGAAGGTCTAAATGTCAACAGTTGAAACAGGATAGATCAAAGTTGAAGTTGTCATGGATAGTCCACAACCCTCAAAACAAATCCAAGAAAGTAGATCGAAGCCTAAATTTGATAATTGTTTTCAGCTGGTGTACATTGGATACTCCAGGAGTAATGAAACTGGCGCAATCACATAGTTTTAAACAAAGCCGAATGAAACACAAGCAAAAGAGAACATATTTCAGAACAACTTGTGGGCGGCACGGTGGCACAGTGGTTAGCACTGCTGCCTCACAGCGCCAGAGACCCGGGTTCAGTTCCCGCCTCAGGCGACTGACTGTGTGGAGTTTGCACATTCTCCCCGTGTCTGCGTGGGTTTCCTCCGGGTGCTCCGGTTTCCTCCCACAGTTCCAAAGATGTGCAGGTCAGGTGAATTGGCCATGCTAAATTGTCCGTAGTGTTAGGTAAGGGGTAAATGTAGGGGTATGGGTGGTTTGCGCTTCGGCGGGTCGGTGTGGACTTGTTGGGCCGAAGGGCCTGTTTCCACACTGTAAAGTAATCTAAAGTAATCTAATCTAAAAAAAACTTAATCTTTCCGAAAAGACAACAGGTTATCCCGGCCAAATGATGCTGTTCTAAATGCATGCAACAATCCCCAGAAACACCCCTTCACACAAAAGAGAAATTTTAAAAATGTCTTACATCAGAGATGCAGAGATAGAGGCAGCATGGACGTGATTATTTGTGGCCCAGCAACTGCAGCACAATGTCTGCTAATATCGAACCAAACCAGAAAACTGACAGTGTACTTAGTTTGTCAAATTTGAAAGCCTTTTGACTGAAGGTCTATCTGTTGTCTATGATCAAATTGTCCCGAACCCACTCAAACGTAGATGTCTTGGAGTCTCTAAGTTTACAAACACTCTGAAAAAACCCAAGGGTAACACAACCATGTTAAAGAGGTAGCATCATCACAAAGTGAACTTAGCAGAGACGGTGATGCTCAAATATTTGAGTCAAACAAGGAGCAGATTTATGACAAAGCAGACATCTTTCGTTCAGAGAAAATATCTGCATTACACCAGAAAATGAGAAACTAAACCAATTGTCCCCAAAAACAACACACAGAAGAAGGATCTATATGAATCCTCAAATGCAACTAACTGAAGAAGTGGAGACCATCACATATTGGGGTAGATTCGAAATTGACCAACGTTCATCAAGTCGTATTGGCGGTGGTTTATAGAAAGGACGTGTTGCGAGTAGTGCACAGACTACTGATTTTGTGGTGAGTAGGTGCTCATTTTGTGGTGAGAAAAGCATTTTTACTGACCTCGACTGCACAGGGATATAACGTTTTTTTTTTCCAGGAATGTGATCCATGTCAGGTCATTGGAAAACCACAGGCAAAAATAAAAGCCGTACGTATAATACGATTTTTTGCATTTGAGCATCTTTTACAAGACTCCGAAATCGTTGCGTTGATCCCCTACCTTAAAAAAAAAAGGGAATCAGTTATTGTTAACAATAATGGATGTGCCCACGAGAATTACACAGCCCATTCCTTTTTTCAATATCACCACTGAAACCATTGTGGACGAGTTACTGAATTATTTTACGGTATACGCAGTAAATGTAATCAGAACAAGGATCAAGCTTCACAACACGATTATTCAAGGAAGTTATGGATACCGGAATGAATCTAAGAGAACGATAAAAATGTGGCATCAGACACTAAAGAACGAGGGCTTACAGTCAAGAATATCCAAATGATTGGGATAAGTGAATTCCGTTTCTCCTTTTTGCGACCTGAGGTGCAGCAAACGAAGTGAACAAGTTCAGTCCATTTGAAATACGTTTCGGGGCATGAAGTGAGAGAACTGCTAAAATTGATTGAGGAGATATTCTAAGTCATAATTCAGAAACCACATATTTGGACTATATGTCATATTTTTGGTAGTGATCAAATATTGGCGGGGAGTTGCCTTCACAGTATCACAATGCACAATGAAACAGGAAGCAGGCAAGAAATCAAAAATGCGCAAATTTGCTATTGACGATAAAGTATTAGTGTTACTTACAGTGAAAGGTGTGCCTTTAAAAGAAAGGTTTATTGGATCTTATCAATTCGAAAGGAAATTCAGTGAAGTGAACCATTTCATAAGAACTCCAGACATCAATAAATCTCAAGCGGTTCGTCATACGAGTATGGCCAAAAGGCATTTTGATAGGGAACGAAGGCAAAAGGAGAATGGATTATTGGTTACCAGCAAAAAACTCTCAACTTTTGATGACAATAATGAGTGAAGAACCAAGTTCAGAGGATTCTGAATTTGATATGCATAAATCCCCTGGGCCAGCTGGGATAAAGCTGAGGTTATTACAGGACGCGAGGAAACAGATTGCTGCACGTTTGGCAATGATATTGCGTACTCACCGTTCACTTGAGGATTTCGAGATGATTGGAGGGTGGCAAATTACATCCCTTGTTCAAGAAAGGGAACAGAGATTATTCTTAGGATGACATACCAAT
The DNA here is from genome assembly GCF_004010195.1 of Chiloscyllium plagiosum. Classification (NCBI taxonomy): domain Eukaryota; kingdom Metazoa; phylum Chordata; class Chondrichthyes; order Orectolobiformes; family Hemiscylliidae; genus Chiloscyllium; species Chiloscyllium plagiosum. Next base: position 4,823 of record NW_025201838.1, read on the forward strand.
CACACTTATGTATGTGGGGGCAAATTAATAGAGAAGATTTTGAGAGAGAGAATTTCTGATTATTTAGGAAGCCATAACGTGATTAGATATAGTCACCAACCCTTCTGAGAGGCAGGTCATGCCTCACAAAAAATATTGAATTCTTTGAGGATATGACAAAACACATTGACGAAGGTCGGGCATTGGATATGGGGCCTACTGATTTTAAGACGGCGTGTGAAAATGTTCCCCATCGACGGCTCATCCTGAAAGAATGGAGGCGTGGGATGGAGAAAAATCAGCATTGGCTGATTCATTGCAGACAGAGGGTGGTAGTATATTGAAAGTATTCAGCCTTGGATTTGGTAAGCAGTGGTGTTCTTTAGGAGTTGTTTCTCGGATCTCTGCCTTTGTGATTTTTATAAATGACTTGGATAAGTAATTGAAAGGTTGTGTTGGCCAGGATGTCGAAGAAACGATAGTTGTTCGAATTGTAGATAGCCTGAAAATTATCGAGACATTGACAGAATGCAGAACTCGTTTGATAAGTGGCATTTGGAGTTCAACCTAGATAGGTGTGCAATGATTAATTTTGGAAGGATGAATTTGAATGTGGGATTTATGGTTAAGGGCAGGATACTCGACAGTGTTGAGGACGAGTGAGACCTTGTTATCAATGTCAATAGAGTCAGAGAGATGTACAGCATGGAAACAGACCCTCGGTGCAACCCGTCCATGCCGACCAGATATCCCAACCCAATCTAGTCCCAACTGCTAGCACCCTGTCCATGTCCCTTCAAACCCTTGCTATTCATATACACATCCAAATGCCTCCTAAATGTTGCAATTGTACCAGCCTCCACCACTTCCTCTGGCAGCTCATTCCATATACGTACCACCCTCTGCATGAAAAAGTTGCCCCTTAGGTCTCTTTTACATCTTTCCCCTCTCACACTAAACCCATGCCCTCTAGTTCTGGACACCCCGAAACAGGAAAACTACTTTGTCTATTTATCCATCCATGTCCCTCATAATGTTGTAACCCTCTATAAGGTCACCCCCAGCCTCCGACGCTCCAGGGAAAACAGCCTCCTCAAATTTGCCAGCCAAGTTGATCGAGTTGTAAATAAGGTGTATGGTGTGTTTGCTTTCATTAGCGAGTTTAAGTGGCATGAAGTTATTCCCCAGCTCTGTAAAGCCCTGGTTAGACGACTCTAACAATATTGGGTTCAGTTCTGGTCGCTGCATTATAGTAAGGATGTGGAAACTTTAAAGATTGTGCAGAGGAGTTTTGCCGGGAAGCTGTCCGGACTACAGTGCATGTCTTATGAAGAAAGGTTCAGGGAGCTGGGTCTTTTGTCAGTAGAACGAAGGAGGATGAGCGTTGGCCTGACAGAAGTGTGTAAGATGATGAGAATCATAGATAAATCTGAGAGTCAGAGACTTTTTTTCTCCAGGCGGAAATGTCTATCACTGGGGGACATAATTTAAGGCGATTGCAGGGACGTTTAGGGGAGATATCAGAGGTAGGTTCTTTACACAGGGAGTGGTAGGTGCATTAAATCCACTGCTAGTTATATTGTTAGATTCAGATACATTAGGGACACTTATCGACTCTTGGATTGGCACATGGAAGAAAGTACAATGAAGTGTACGTAAGTTAGTTTGATCTGCTCATCGGAGAAAAGGTCGTCATAGCATCGATGACCGAAAGCCCTGTATTGTGATGTACTGTTCTATGTTCTGTGTTCTATACTTTAAATGAAATTGGGCAATGAGGAAGATGTCAAAAATTAGGATAAAATATAGAGTCACTGTCCAGAGAAAAATCGACATGCCCTGTAAGAGTACATAGTGTCGCATAGGGAGATATCTTGAACTAAGCTGGGATGTACTAACCTGATTATGCATGGTGTGGATGTCGGAGATACTGTTCCGATTCAGTGTAACCCACCAAATATGGTACAGTTTCAAAAGGAGATCGAACTCATCCTCCAAGACGGAATAATCCAATTGAGTTAAAGTGATTGGAACACATCCACACTAAGAGTGCCGAAATCAGATGGTATCTGACTGTAATGAGTGAATGATCGCAACGTGAATGCATTTACGAAGATTGTTGGATGTCCGACTTTGTGTTTGGAAGACAGGGTTGAAAAGTTTGGACAAACATATTTCTCAATTGGACTTGCTCAAAGGACATTGACAACTACCTTTGTCCAAAAGACTGAATAGATTTTCAGCTTTTGTACTGTTGAATAGACTGTATCAATTCGAAGTCATGCTATTTGGTACCAAATAATGTGCCAGACGTAATTCAGATACTAATCAATAAGGTCGTTTCTGGATGATCAAATTGTGCTGTACATATAGATGATGTGGTAACTTTTCGTCAGACATGGAACAATCATTTGTCACATTTATCAAAATTGTTCGATCGTCTTCGGGAGGGAGGCTTGGTTTTCACCTTGGTTAAAAATGAATTTTCCAAAGCCCAAAGCATCTTCTTAGCCATGTTATTGTTCATGGACAAATGGACCCACAGGGATGAAAAGTAAAGGTAAGTGGGGAATTTCCC
>NW_025201839.1:0-637 GCF_004010195.1 Chiloscyllium plagiosum
AAACCAAATATCACTTCAGTATTTGATGGTGTTATCCAGTTGATTGTTGCCTGAATTATGATTCCCTTTGAACATGAAAGGGAAAAGTATCATTCACAGTGTAGAGAAACTGTACACGTGTTGTACGTGTGGGCAGGGCTTCACCAGATAATCTGCCTTGTCAGAACATAAATACAGTCAGACGAGGGAGAGGTCATTCGTCTGTTTCGAGTGTGGGACAGAATTCACTTGATCCACTGCGCTGTTGTAACAACAGCAAGTCCGCATAGCGGAAATGTCTTTTAAATGCTCTGAACGTGGGAAGCGGCTTAAAATCTCTGACAATCTGTTGACCCATCAATATGTTGACACTGATGAGAAACGTCATTTGCTCCCAAAATGGGGCCTGGATTAAAGTGGTTAATTGGACTCTCTGTGCACCCGTCATCTCACTGTGGGGAGAGACTGTTCATCTGCACTAGTGTGGGAGGAGATTTGATGTGAAATCCAACCTACTGAAACAACAGCAAATTCACAAGTGAACAAAGTGCCTGGTTTCTATGGTGCTTCATCGTGTGTCAAAGTCTCAACCAAAAGTTTTGGTTTGAATTCCAGCTTACAGTGGAGCTGTTCCAAAGAGTTTAACTGTTTCTTAATT
>NW_025201839.1:1285-4279 GCF_004010195.1 Chiloscyllium plagiosum
TGACATTCAAAATTTGTAAGCATTTGTGCTGAACGATTACACCCAGTGGAGAGTGTTATATAGTTGAAAGCACACGTGTTCACTTTCAAATTGTGTATTTTCTGAATGTTGAAGGATCAAACAGTGCACGCATTGCTCGCTGACTGAAAGGGCTGGGGGACAGGCTGTTCCAAATCAGATAGATGTAACTTTCGTTGGTGAAAACCTGAATTTTGCTAGCTGTTTCAACAGCAACTCAAATTTAACCAATTACATTAAGTTACATCCAGGATCCTAGAAGCTAATGAAATTTCAATTTTCGTTTTGCTTTAGCATCTGGAATCTAATCAAATCATATAAATTGAATGCATCATTGGTGTGTATGTAAAACCAGCATTTGAAAACTAAAGTGAGAGCTATTACTGGAGAGCTAAAACTTTCCTATCTAAGAAATTAGAACTCACTCTGTATCAAAAAGTACCTTTTTTCAGCAAAACATACATTTTAAAAATGAAAGAAGTTGGAACAATTGAGATGAACAGATATAAGTGGAAGACACGGGAGCACATGCAAACTGGGTGGACTTGAGATTACGTTGATATGATGTTAAACAACTGTGTTATTGAAACAGCATGTTAATACGATTCTGTTCAGTTAAAGGAAAGAATGTTTAGTTTGTTCATTGTATTGTTTAGTCGTCGCAATAGAGTCAAATAAAATGTTGTTTTTCTTTATGTAATGGAAATTAGAAATTCTTTGTCACTCACTAATGTTTAAATAGATTCGGTGGTGAGGAGATGTTTTCCGAGTGTTTGCTTTTAATTAACAAGGGGTTCGACGCCCTCATTGCAACAAGGGTTTTCTTTGATTCCTATTGACTGCAATTTTGCAAAAGCTCTTCAATGTCTGAGTCAGCCTTAAAGTCACGGGCAGACAGTCTCACCTTGCCTTTTGATTGCAGTATTTTATCCATGTTGGTTCAATACTGCAATGAGGACAAATGCTAAGTGCCTCTGATGGAACACACAGCATCAGAGAGCTGCTTATTGTTGACTGAGTACAGCCACAAAGCACAGTTATTATTCGCTTCCATCATGTTGCTGATGGTTAAGCATTGATTGACTGGAGTCAGGGTTGGATTTGTCCTGCTTTTATGGACTCTACACAACTGGACATTTTTTTAAAAACCTGTATTCAGCATGAATGTCGTGGTTACACTTCGCTGCTCTGAACGCGGGAGTAGGGCATTGAGTATGATGATCATCAATCATTGTATCAAAAGGAAAACACAGGCTTAAAGGCCCAAATGGCCGCCCGTTTTTCCGATATATCAATGCTGTGGATCTTCGGGGGACGGAGAATTTATATAGAATCTTCCAGAGTCCACATCATTTCATACTTCTGCCTGGAAATAATTGACAATGTTTCAGACTTACCTTGTATACGCATTGTGTTGACGCCACCGTCTGCCCCATGCTAGAGACAGTCTTTGAGATGAGAAAAATTCCTGCAGAAACGAAATGTGTTTCATGTTCTTCCTGATCGACACCAGCTAATATATGCAATACAAATTCTTCAAACTTCATAGAAGTGCCTGATTTTCTCCACATTGTCCGGACAGGAATGTGTGTGTGACTGAGAAGTCTCAAATGATGCTAAATAATATGCAGTCAGGTGTGGCATGTTGGCGCAACGATCACCACTGCTTTCTCACAGGCCAGGGCCTTTGCTTCAATTGCAGCTTTGGGAGATAGTGGGTGTGGCGTTTGCACAATCTCTCCATATCCGTTAGGGGATCATTCCCCGGCGCAAAGACGTGCAGGTTACGTGGATTTATCATTGCTAAATTCTTCAGGGAAGACTGCGTACGATAGTTAGCCTTGGGAAATGCAGTGTTACAGGAAGAGGGTGAGGGATTATTCCAGGTAGAATGGCATTTAGAACGTAGGTGTGGAATTGTTCGGTAGATTGGCCTGTTTCCATACTTCAGGGATCCCATGATTCTGTGAGACAAATATCCCACTCTGATTTTATGATTGAATAACAATAATTGAAACATGTCAGAGTGGTTGGGATTAAGCCAATGACCTGCGAAATCGGCGCAGTGATGTGGTGGGCTTGGGGTGATTGACATTCAAAATTTGTAAGCATTTGTGCTGAACGATTACACCCAGTGGAGAGTGTTGTATTGTTGAAAGCACACATGTTTACTTTCAAATTGTGTATTTTCTGAATGTTGAACGATCAAACAGTGCACGCATTGCTCGCTGACTGAAAGGGCTGGGGGACAGGCTGTTCCAAAACAGATAGATGTAACTTTTGTTGGTGAAAACCTGAATTTTGCTAGCTGTTTCAACAGCAACTCAAATTTAACCAATTACATTAAGTTACATCCAGGATCCCAGAAGCTAATGAAATTTCAATTTTCGTTTTGCTTTAGCATCTGGAATCTAATCAAATCATATAAATTGAATGCATCATTGTTGTGTATGTAAAACCAGCATTTGAAAACTAGAGTGAGAGCTATTACTGGAGAGCTAACACTTTCCTCTCTAAGAAATTAGAACTCACTCTGTATCAAAAAGTACCTTTTTTCAGCAAAACATACATTTTAAAAATGAAAGAAGTTGAAACAATGAAGGCTGGGACCTTCATTGTCGAAAGGTGGGGGCAGTCTTATCCCAGCAATTACATACCCATCTATGTCACCAGGAATCAGCCCTGTGTGCGGATACATGCAAAATACTTCTGCAGTTTGTCTGCCGTTGTCTTCTTATTAATTAGAGTGTAATTTGTGTCTCTCTTTCGAAACACGGACAGACCAAACCGAATGCAATCTATCCGTATGTAACGACACCGTGGTAAACCTTTCTGCGAACTAAACCAAACACATAGAAAATCTCACCTCGTCTCATAATCTGTTCGTGTATCTGTGCAAAGAGTGACCCAAATTCCACAATTTAACAATAGCATATCAATTTTATTCTGTAACTCTAAAACTGAACATTACCAACA
>NW_025201839.1:4340-7379 GCF_004010195.1 Chiloscyllium plagiosum
CTAAGGAAAACTGGCAAACGGTTCTGAGAATGTGTTTCGTTTTCAGAAACATCTTTAAGGAGGATACCTTAGAGTGTTTTTTCGAACAATCGAAAACATTTCCTGTTAACGATTAAATGAGCTGTTTTTGCTCTATTGAAATATTGAAGACATGGAATAACTATTTAGATGAGCATTTAAAACACGATAGAACACACAAGGTCAATTATTGGAAACTGGGTTCAGAAGTGCGATGTTAGATGACTGTCATTGATATAATGGACGGAAGGGACAGTCCGATTGCTGCTAAAACTTAGTGGTTCCCCATCATTTTGCAACTGAACACAAAACCAACCGTGTTAAGAAGTAAAGATGCAAGCATTGCATGCGCCTTCGCTTCTGCTATGATTCTTGGGAATCAGCACACACTGCTATTTCTTGGGTTTGATGCCAAGACAGGAATCCGGACTTAGCATTCTTCTAAACACTGTTAACATGAACATGAATTCCTGACATTAAGAACAGCAAAGGGAGCAGCACTTCAAGACTCAGTGAGCGTTTTACTTCGGTGAGTAAACTAAATGGGAGGAAGCGGTGTTATCGATTGTCTTGGCCTTCTCAGACTCAGTACTGCAAGAAAAAATACTCCTTATGTAAACATACATGTTCGTTGAAGATTTACCTTCTTGCATGCAGAAAGTTTGGTTCTCTTCTTGGACAGCCGAGGAACAGAGTGCCTCATATCAGAATGCTATTCACACATTTAAGACAGGCATGAGAAAGAATTTCAGACCAAATTACTGCAGATGCTGAAATTGGTACCGAAAACAATTTTTAAAAATCTGGAAATCTCAGCGGATCAAGAAGCCACGCAGAGATAGGAAGTCAATGTTTCCAGTTTCAGAGCTGATGGGAAGGGAGGAGGTGGCAGTATTTATGCAAAAGTTGGGAGAGAGGGTGGCCTGCTGTGTGAGAAAGGATATTATCCTTTCGGGTTAAGCAATTGGCAACTGAGAATAACAGAACTATGGTGTGATTGTGAACCCACTCCAACTCCTTCCCTTTCTTTTAGGGTTACCTGTTACAGTCTCTCTCACCATGACTTCGCCCTTCCCCTACTCCAATGGCACTGTCTGTTCTTTCCAATCTGGCAAGTATACACACTATTGATCTGTCATTCTCGCGTTCCAGCCGAATTATGTACATCATGTGCTGTCGGGTCTGGCTCATTAAGTATATCTGAGGCTAAAAGAGACACGGCTTTAATCAAAAAAGTTATGAAGAGTTTTGAAGACGGCCAGTTGTGCAGTTCAGAATTATCCAATCAGACATGAGCTCATTGAATGGCGGAACAGACTCTGGTTGAACGGTCTCTTTCTGCTTCTAAAATTAATTCTGTTTGTATGAATCTGCAAAGATGATCTGGGTAAAGTTTGCCAAGTTAAAAATGTGTGGATCCACTCGGGGCACTGAACCGACGTGAGAAGGCAACACACAAAGAAGAGTCAATTGGGTGATTGATCAGGAGTGGTCAGTATACCAGAGTAAACAGGATAACTGGCCTTCAGGGTTCACATTGATTCAGGCTCCAGTTCGCACACGGTCACTTCTCACAAACCACCATCGGCCTTCCACATTCCTGTTCTCTCCTCTGTTCTTGTTTTGAGCCAAATACACAACAGGCAAAACCTGCTGATTTGCGTCTGTAACATGGAGTGAAGTGATTCTGAATGTTTCACAGCATCATGCTACTTCTAAAGATCAGTAAGTATTTACCATTGATTACTATAAATGGTAACAATTAACAGACCATGACATTGAATGTCATGAATCCTGATGACCTACTAAGATGGAAGATATCTATTTATATCACCCGGGATACAGTGTGATTTAGCATTACATCCTCCCATCTTTTCGGACATGATCCCTTCTTCGGTCTGTGTTTTGTTACACTGACTTGCTTTATGTTATACAGGCTGACAATTCATATATGAGCTGGCAGTTTCTCATGCACGAGACCTTCTCTCACACATGGTAATATACTGGCTCTGTAGCTCAGTGGTTAGAACACTGGTCTTCTAAGTGTAAATGCGCTTGAAATAATACATTCTTGTCTGTCTTTCTATAGAATTTGAGGAAGACCATTGAGAATGACATTAAGCAGTCGGCTTTAGCAATGTTCCAATGAATCAGAAAGAGCCAGGTCAGTCAGCATAAACTGCAGAGTGACAGGGAATTAATAGGGGAGGTAAACGGACAGGGGAGTGACCAGTTGCTTCCTTTTGCCACGGTAAACAGACTCTCTTTTAGAAATCTGACATGGGACAATATAAGCCAAATAGGTGCTGTCCTAATTTCAGGTGGTTGGTCTCTCATCGTGCATTGGTTACACTCAGTGGAATGAGTTTTCATGTTTTGCTCTGTGGGTGAAAATGCGCTCCAACTCCTCAAGGGAGCGTTAACACAACTTACCCATTACAAACTTCACCCCAATATTTGTGTCGTTTAGATTAAAGTATTCGGGGGAGGGAAATGTAACTAAGATGAAGAATTGGAAAGTCAGAGCATAAAAGGCTGACGTTGTCATTATGAAACGATGCGACGATGACTGTAGTCATCTGTACTGACGCATTGGTTGTGACTGAGCGGTTGCAGCGCTATGGTCCGAGTTCCATTCCCCGTCAAAATCCTGGGCGATTTTTGATCCTGATTTGCAGTAGATATCCAGAAATCATTAATCAACAAGCGGGTGTTTGAATCTGGAACGCACTGACAGGGTCCGCAGAGGCAGAAACCTACATAACCCTGGAAAGTACTCAGATGTGAACTTGTGATGTAAAGACATAAAAGGACAAGTGATGGAAAATGGGATGACGATGGTGAAACGATTGTTTTTGACAATACCACGTGGAGGAGCTTGAGGGCTGTCGACCCACCAGTCCATCCCTGCTCGACAGGCAACTTTGATAGTCTATTGGCTCGGATTTGGCGCTTTCACGAGCGCTGCGCAGCTTCAATTCCTCGCCGGTGAATCATCTTCCACTGCTGTGGTGAACCTGG
>NW_025201840.1:0-1055 GCF_004010195.1 Chiloscyllium plagiosum
AATGTGCAGTGGGAGGTATTTGGTCCGTGATGGTTACTGTACAGTGGGAGGTATGTTGGACCGTGATGGTTACTGTGCAATGGGAGGTAAGTGGTCCGTGATGGTTACTGTACAGTGGGAGGTATGTCGGGCCATGATGGTTACTGTACAGTGGGAGGTATGTCGGACCGTGATGGTTACTGTGCAGTGGGAGGTTTGTGGTCCGTGATGGTTACTGTACAGTGGGAGGTATGTCGGGCCGTGATGGTTGTTGTACAGTGGGAGGTATTTTGGGCAGTGATCGTTACTGTACAGTGGGAGGTTTGTTGGTCTGTGATGGTTGCGGTGAAGTGGGAGGATTGTTGGTCAGTGATGGTTACTGAACAGTGGGAGGTATGTCCGGCTGTGATCGTTACTGTACAGCGGGAGGTATGTCGGGCCGTGATGGTTACAGAACAGTTGGAGGTATGTTGGACCGTGATGGTTACTGTACAGTGGTAGGTATGTGGTTCGTGATGTTTACTGTACAGTGGGAGGTATGTCGGGCCGTGATGGTTACTGTACAGTGGGAGCTATGTCGGGCCGTGATGGTTACTGTACAGTGGGAGGTACATTGGGCCGTGATCGTTACTGTACAGTGGGAGGTATTTCGGGCCGTGATGGGTACTGTACAGTGGAAGGTATGTCGGGCCGTGATGGTTTACTGTACAGTGGTAGGTTTGTTGGTCTGTGATGGTTACTGTACAGTGGGAGGTATGTCGGGCCGTGATGGTTACTGTACAGTGGGAGGTACGTCGGGCCGTGATGTTTACTGTACAGTGGGAGGTACATTGGGCCGTGATGGTTACAGTACACTGGGAGTTATGTCGGACTGTGATGGTTACTGTACAGAGGGAGTTATGTCGGAACGTGATGGTTACTGTACCTTGGGAGGTATGTGGGGCCGTGATGATTACTGTACAGAGGCAGCTTTGTTGGGCTGTGATGGTTGCTGTACAGTAGGAGGTATTTTGAGCCGTGATCCTTACTGTACAGTGGGAGGTTTGTTGGTCCGTGATGTTTACTGTACAGTGGGA
>NW_025201840.1:4012-7380 GCF_004010195.1 Chiloscyllium plagiosum
GTGATGGTTACTGTACAGTGGGAGGTATGTCGGGCCGTGATGATTAAAGTACAGTGGGAGGTATGTGGTCCATGATGGTTTCTGTACAGTGGGAGGTAAGTCGGACCGTGATGGTTACTGTACAGTGGGTGGTATGTTGGACCGTGATGGTTACTGTGCAGTGGAAGGTATGTGGTCCGTGATGTTTACTGTACAGTGGGAGGTATGTCGGGCCGTGATGGTTACTGTACAGTGGGACGTATGTCGGGCCGTGATGGTTACAGTACAGTTGGAGGTATGTTGGACCGTGATGGTTACTGTGCAGTGGGAGGTATGTGGTCCGTTATGGTTACTGTACAGTGGGAGGTATGTTGGACCGTGATGGTTACTGGGCAGTGGGAGGTATGTGGTCTGTGATGGTTACTGTACAGTGGGACGTTTGTTGGTCTGTGATAGTTACTGTACAGTGGGAGGTATGTCGGGCCGTGATGGTTACTGTACAGTGGTAGGTTTGTTGGTCTGTGATGGTTCATGTACAGTGGGAGGTATGTCGGGCCGTGATGGTTACTGTACAGTGGGAGGTTTGTTGGTCTGTGATGGTTACTGTACAGTGGGAAGTTTGTTGGTCAGTGATGGGTACTGTACAGTGGGAGGTATGTCGGGCCGTGATGGTTACTGTACAGTGGGAGGTATGTTGGTCTGAGATGGTTACTGTACAGTGGGAAGTTTGTTGGTCAGTGATGGTTACTGTACAGTGGGAGGTATGTCGGGCCGTGATCGTTACTGTACAGTGGGAGGTATGTCGGCCGTGGTGGTTACTGTACAGTGGGAGGTATGTCGGGCCGTGATGGTTACTGTACAGTAGGAGGTTTGTTGGTCTGTGATGATTACTGTACAGTGGAGGTATGTCGGGCTTTGATGGTTACTGTACAGTGGGAGGTATGTCGGGCCGTGATGGGTACTGTACAGTGGGATGTTTTTTGTTCAGTGATGGTTACTGTACAGTGGGAGGTTTGTCGGGCATTGATGGTTACTGTACAGTTGGAGGTATGTCGGGCCGTGATGGTTACTGTACAGTGGGAGGTATGTCGAGCTGTGATGGTTAATGTACAGTGGGAGGTATGCCGGGCCGTGATGGTTTCAGTATAGTGCGAGGTATGTCGGACTGTGATGGTTACTGTACCTTGGGAGGTATGTGGGGCCGTGGTGGTTACTGTACAGTGCGAGCTTTGTTGGTCTGTGATGGTTGCGGTACAGTGGGAGGATTGTTGGTCAGTGATGGTTACAGTACAGTGGGAGGTATGTCCGACCGTGATCGTTACTGTACAGTGGGAGTTATGTTGGTCTGTGATGGTTACTATACAGTGGGAGGTATGTCGGGCCGTGATCGTTACTGTACAGCGGGAGGTATGTCGGGCCGTGATGGTTACAGGACAGTTGGACGTATGTTGGACCGTGATGGTTACTGTACAGTCGGAGATATGTCGGGCCGGGATGGTTACTGTACAGTGGGAGCTATGTCGGGCGGTGATGGTTACTGTACAGTGGGAGGTTCGTTGGTCTGTGATGGTTACTGTACAGTGGGAGGTATGTCGGGCCGTGATGGTTACTGTACATTGGGAGGTATGTCGGGCCGTGATGTTTACTGTACAGTGGGAGGTATGTCGGGCCGTGATGGTTATAGTACAGAGGGAGGTATGACGGGCCGTGATGGTTCATGTACAGTGGGAGGTATGCCGGGCCGTGATGGTTACAGTATAGTCCGAGGTATGTCGGACCGTGATGGTTACTGTACCTTGGGTGGTATGTGGGGCCGTGGTGGTTACTGTACAGAGCGAGCTTTGTTGGGCTGTGATGGTTGCTGTACAGTGGGAGGTGGTTTGGGCCGTGATCGTCACTGTTCAGAGGGAGGTTTGTTGGTCTGTGATGGTTGCGGTACAGTGGGAGGATTGTTGGTCAGTGATGGTTACTGTACAATGGGAGATATGTCGGGCCGTGATCGTTACTGTACAGCGGGAGGTATGTCGGGCCGTAATGGTTACAGTACAGTTAGAGGTATGTTGGACCGTGATGGTTACTGTACAGTGGGGTGTATTTTGGGCCGTGATGTTTACTGTACAGTGGGAGGTATGTCGGGCCATGATGGTTACTGTACAGTGGGAGGTATGTCGGGCCGTGATGGTTATCGTACAGAGGGAGGTATGACGGGCCGTGATGGTTAATGTACAGTGGGAGGTATATCGGGCCGTGATCGTTACTGTAAATTGGGATGTATGTCGAGCCGTGACGGTTTACTGTACAGTGGGAGGTTTGTTGGTCCGTGATGTTTACTGTACAGTGGGAAGTATGTCGGGCCGTGATGGTTACTCTACAGTGGGAGCTATTTCGGGCCGTGATGGTTACTGTGCAGTGGGAGGTTTGTGGTCTGTGATGGTTGTTGTACAGTGGGAGGTATGTCGGGCCGTGATGGTTGTTGTACAGTGGGAGGTATTTTGGGCCGTGATCGTTACCGTACAGTGGGAGGTTTGTTGGTCTGTGATGGTTACTGTACAGTGCGAGGTATGTCGAGCCGTGATGGTTACAATACAGTTGGAGGTATGTTGGACCGTGACGGTTAATGTACAGTGGGAGGTAAGTGGTCCGTGATGGTTACTGTACAGTGGGAGGTCTGTCGGGCCGTGATGGTTACTGTAAAGTGGTAGGTTTTTGGTATGTGATGGTTACTGTACAGTGGGAAGTTTGTTGGTCAGTGATGGTTACTGTACAGTGGGAGCTATGTCGGGCCGTGATGGTTAGTGTACAGTGGGAGGTATGTTGGTCTGTGATGGTTACTGTACAGTGGGAGGTATGTCGGGCCGTGAACGTTACTGTACAGTGGGAGGTATGTCGGCCGTGATGGTTGCTGTAAAGTGGGAGGTATGTCGGGCCGTGATGGTTACTGTACAGTGGGAGGTTTGTTGGTCTGTGATGTTTACTGTACAGTGGGAGGTATGTCGGGCCGTGATGGTTACTGTGCAGTGGGAGGTATGTCGGGCCGTGATGGTTACTGTATAGTGGGATGTTTTTTGTTCAGTGATGGTTACTGTACAGTGGGAGGTTTGTCGGGCATTGATGGTAACTGTACAGTAGGAGGTATGTCGGGCCGTGATGGTTACTGTACAGTGGGAGGTATGTCGCCCGTGATGGTACTGTACAGTGGGAGGTATGTTGGGCCGTGATCGTTACTGTACAGTGGGAGGTAAGTCGGGCCGTGATGGGTACTGTACAGTGGAAGGTATGTTGGGCCGTGGTGGTTTACTGTACAGTGAGAGGTTTGTTGGTCTGTGATGGTTACTGTACCGTGGGAGGTTTGTCGTGCCGTGATGGTTACAGTACAGTGGGAGGTATGT
>NW_025201841.1:0-7380 GCF_004010195.1 Chiloscyllium plagiosum
GAGACACACTGTGACACTCCCTGAGACACATTGTGACACTCTATGATCCTCTCTGACACTCTCTGAGACACACTATGACACACTCTGACAGACTGTGACACATTCTGACCCTCTCTGAGACAGACTGTGACACTCTCTGACGCTCTCTGACAGTCTCTTAGACCCACTGTGACACTCTGTGACTCTCTCTGTGACACTCTAAGACACACTGTGACACTCTCTGAACCTCTCTGCCACTCTCTGAAACACACTGTGACATTCTCTGACAGACTGTGACACTCTCTGTGACACTCTCTGACACACTGTGACACTCTCTGACACATGGTGACATTCACTGAGACACTGTGACACTCTCTGAGAATCACTGTGACATTTTCTGTCTCCCTCTGACTCTCTGAGACACACTGTGACACTCTCTGAAACACACTGTGGCACTCTCTAACACTCACTGAGGCAGACTGTGACACTCTCTGACGCTCTCTGATACTCTCTTAGACATGCTGTGACACTCTGTGACTCTCTCGGACTCTCTGAGACACATTGTGGTACTCTATGACTCTCTCTCTGACACTCTGAGACACATTGTGATACACTCTGACCCTCTCTGATACTCTCTGTGACACACTGTCACACTCACTGACCGACTGTGGCACCCTCTGACTCACGGTGACATTCTCTGATACACTGTGACCCTCTCTGAGACACAGTGTGACTTTCTCTGTCTCTCTCTGAGACACTCGGTCACTCTGAGACACACTGTAACATTTTTTGTCTCTCTCTCTCACACTCTCTTAGACATACTGTGACACTCTATGAGGCTCTCTAAGACACGCTTTGACACACTCTGACTCTCTCTGAGACACATTGCGACACTCTCTGACTTTCTCTGACACTTTGAGGCGCACTGTGACACACTCAGACCTTCTCTGAAACTCTCTGAGACAGACTGTGACACTCTCTGACGTACTCTGAGACACAGTATGACAAACTGTGACACTCTGACTCTCTCGGACACTGTCTCAAACACACCGTGATGCTCTCTGAGACACACTGTGACTCTATCCGACACTCTCTGACATTTTCTGTGACACACTGTGGCACTCTGCGACTCTCTCTCTGACACTCTGAGACACAATGTGACACTCTCTGACCCTCTCTGACACTCTCTGAGACACGCTGTGTCAGTCTCTGACAGACTGTGACACACTCATTGAAACAGTGACATTCTCTGACACACATGACACTTTCTGACACATTGTGACAGACTCTGACTAATGGTGACATTCTCTGAGACATTGTGACACTCTCTCAGACACAGTGACATTTTCTGTCTCCCTCTGACTCTTCGAGACACTGTGACACTCTCTGTGACACATTGTGACACCCTCTGACCGACTGTGACACCCTCTGACACACGGTGACATTCTCTGAGACACTGTGACACTCTCTGAGACACACTGTGTCAGCCTCTGCCTTTCTCTGAGGCACTCGGTCACTCTCTGAGACACACTGCGACACACAGTGCCATTTTATGTCTCTCTCACACTCACTGAGAAACACTGTGATACTCTCTGACTCTCTCTGGGACACGCTGTGACACTCTCTGACATTCTCTGAGACACATTGTAACACTCTCTGACTCTCTCTGACATTTTCAAACACACTGTGACACACGCGGACCCTCATGAAACTCTCTGAGACAGACTGTGACACTCTCTGACACGCTCTGAGACACAGTATGACAAACTGTGACACTCTCTGACTATCTCGGACACTCTCTCAAACACACTGTGACACTCTCTGAGACACACTATGACACTCTCTGATAGACGGTGACAGACTGTGACTCTCTCTGTGATGCTCTCTGACAGATTGAGACACACTGTGACACTCTCTGAGACACACTGTGACAAACTCTGACACATGGTGACATTCTCTGAGACACTGTGACACTCTCTGAGACACACTGTAACATTTTCTGTCTCCCTCTGACTCTCTGAGACACTGTGACACTTTCTAAGCCACAGTGTGGCACATTCTGACACACTCTAAGAGACACTGTGGCACACTCTGACACTCTCTGAGACAGGCTGTGACACTCTCTGACGCTCTCTGACACTGTCTTAGACAGGCTGTGACACTCTGTGACTCTCTCTGACACTCTGAGACACACTGTGGTAGTCTGTCTTTCTCTCTCTCTGACACTCTGAGTTGCACTGTGACACTCTCTCACCCTCTCTGACACTCTCAAAGACACACTATGTCACTCTCTGACAGACTTTGACACTCTCTGACACACGGTGACATTCTCTGAGACACTGTGACACTCGCTGAGACACACTGTGACAGCCTCTGTCTCTCTCTGAGACAATTCGTAACTCTCTGAGACACTCTGTGGCAAACTGTGACATTTTCTCACTCACCCTCACACTCTCTGAGACACACTGTGACACTCTCTGACTCTCTCTGACACTCTCCGAAACACTCTGTAACAATCTCTCACAGCCTGTGACACACTGTGACACTCACTGTCTCTCTCTGAGACACTCGGTCACCTTCTGAGACATACTGTGACATTTTTGACTCTCTCTTTCACGCACTCTGAAACACTCTGTAACAATCTCTGACAGCCTGTGACACTCTCTGATTCTCTCTGCCCACTCTGAGACACACTGTAACACTCTCTGACTCTCTCTGACACTCTCGGACACTGTCTGAGACATACTATAACACTCTCTGATTCGCTCTGACACTCTCTGAGAAACTGTGACACCTTCTGACACTATCCGAGATAGGCTGTGACACACTCTGACTCTCTCTGAGACACAGTATGACACACTGTGACACTCTCTGACACACTGCGACACTCTCTGACCGACTGTGACACTCTTTGACACGTGGTGAAATTCTCTGAGACACTGTGTAACACTCTCTGAGACACACTGTGACATTTTCTGTCTCTCTCTGACTCTTGGAGACGCACTGTGACACTCCCTGACGCTCTCTGCCCGACTCTGAGTCACACTGTAACACTATCTGAGACACACTCTCTCCCTCTGACTCTCTGAGACACACTGTGACACTCTCTGACACTCTCTGGGACAGACTGTGATACTCTCTGACGCTCTCTGACACTCGTTTAGCCACAATGTGACACTCTGTGTCTCTCTCTGAAACTCAGAGTCACACTGGCACTCTCAAACAGAATGTGACACACTGTGACACTCTCTGACTCTCTCCGGCTCGCTCTGCGACATACTGTGACACTCTCTGACATACTGTGACGTACTCTGAGACACTGTGACACTCTCTGAGACACACTGTGGACTCTCTGATTCTCTCTGTCACTCTCTGAGTCAGACTGTGACACTCTCTGACTCTCTCTGACAAGCTCTGAGGCACTCTGTGACACTCTCTCTCTCTTTCTGTCCATCTCTGAGATAAACGTTGACCCTCTGTGACTGTCTCTGACACTGAGACACACTGTGAGACTCTCTAACAGAATGTGACACACTGTGACACTCTGTGATTCTCTCTGTCACTCTCTGAGTCAGACTGTGACACTCCCTTACTCTCTCTGACATGCTCTGAGGCACTCTGTGACACTCTCTCACTCTTTCTGTCACTCTCTGAGACACACTGTGACACTCTATCTGCCACTCTCTGAAACACACTGTGACACTCTCTGACAGACTGTGACAATCTCCGACTCTCTCTGACACGTTCTGAGGCTCTCTGTGACACTCTCTCACTCTTTCTGTCACTCTCTGAGACACACTGTAAAACTCTCTGACAGACTGTGACCCTCTCTGAGACAACTTCGGACCATCTCTGACACTCTCCGAGACACACTGTGCCACACTGTGACACACTCTGACCCTCTCTGAGACAGACTGTGATGCTCTCTGACTCTTTCTGTCACACTCTGAGGCACACTGTAACACTCTCTGACAGACTGTGACCCTCTCTGAGACAAACGCTGACCCTCTCGGACACTCTCTGAGAGAAAGTATGACTCACTGTGACACTGTCTGATTCTCTCTGACACACTCTGAAATGCACTGTAACCTTCTCTGACAGACTGTGACACTCTCTCAGACACACTGTGACACTTTCTGACTCTCTGAGACACACTGTGACATTCCCTAAGACACATTGTGACACTCTCTGACCCTCTCCGACAGTCTCTGAGACACCGAGTAACATTCTCTGACTTTCTCTGACAATCCGAGGCAAACTATGACACTCTCTGACAGACAGTGACACAGTCTGATCGTCTCTGACACAGACTGTGACACTCTCTGAAGTTCTCTGCCACACTCTTAGTGCCATGTGACACTCTGTGACATTCTCTGACACTCTGAGTCACATTGTGACACAATCTGACCCTCTCTGCCACTGTCTGAGACACACCGTGACACTCGATGAAACTTTCTGTAAAACACTGTGTCTCTCTCTGACAGACAGAGACAGACTGTGACACGGTCTGTGACACACTGTGAAACTATCGAACACACTGTGACACTCTCTGACCGACTGTGACACTCTCTGACACATTGTGACATTTTCTGACTCCCTCTGACTCTCTGATCCACACTGAGACACTCTCTGAGACAGACTGTGACACTCTCCGACGCTCTCTGACACTCAATTAGACAAACTGTGACCCTCTGTGACTCTCTCTCTCTCTGACACTCTGAGACATACTGTGGTACTCTGTGACTCTCTCTGACACTCTGAGACCCATTGTGACACTCTCTGACCGACGGTAACACACTCTGACACATGGTGACATTATCTGAGACACTGTGACACTCTCTGAGACACACTGTGACATTTTCTGTCTCCCTCTGACTCTCTGAGATACAGTGCAACACACTCTGAGACACACTGTTGCACTTTCTGACACTCTCTGAGACACACTATGACACCCTGTGACTCTATCTGCACTCTGAGACACACGGTGGCACTCTGTGACTCTCTCTCTGACACTCTGAGACACATTGTGACACTCTCTGACAATGTCTGAGACACACTGTGTCACTCTCTGACAGACTGTGACACTCTCTGTGACACACTGTGACACTCTCTGACCGCCTGTGACACCCTCTAACCCACCGTGACATTTTCTGAGACACTGTGACACTATCTGAGACAGACTGTGACCGCATCTGACTCATTCTGTCACTCTCTGAGACACACTGTAACATTCTCTGACAGACTGTGACCCTCTCTGAGACAAACGCTGACCCTCTCGGACACTCTCTGAGACACAGTATGACGCACTGTAACACTGTCTGACTCTCTCTGATACACTCTGATATGCACTGTAACGTTCTCTAACAGACTGTGACACTCTCTGAGACACACTGTGACACTCCCTGAGGCAAAATGTGACACTCTCTGACCCTCTCTGATAATCTCTGAAACACATTGTGTCATTGTCTGACTTTCTCTGACACTCTCTTAGGCACACTGTGACACTCTCTGACAGACTGTGACACTCTCTGACTCTCTCTCTGAGCCATACTGTGACACTCTCTGACATACTGTGACTTTCTCTGAGACACTGTGACTCTCTCTGAGACACACTGTGACACTCTCTGACCCTCTCTGATACTCTCTGAAACACATTGTGCCATTGTCTGACTTTCTCTGACACTCTCTTAGGCACACTGTGACACTCTCTGACAGACTATGACACTCTCTGACTCTCTCTCTGAGACATACTGTAACACTCTCTGACATACTGTGACTTACTCTGAGACACTGTGACTCTCTCTAAGACACACTGTGACACTCTCTTACTCTCTCTGACACTGTCTGAGACACACTGTGACACTCCCTGAGGCACATTGTGACACTCTCTGACCCTCTCTGATACTCTCTGAAACACATTGTGTCATTGTCTGACTTTCTCTGACACTCTCTTAGGCACACTGTGACACTCTCTGACAGACTGTGACACTCTCTGACTCTCTCTCTGAGACATACTGTGACACTCTCTGACATACTGTGACTTACTCTGAGACACTGTGACTCTCTCTGAGACACACTGTGACACTCTCTTACTCTCTCTGACACTGTCTGAGACAGACTGTGACACTCTCTGACTCTCTCTGACACGCTCTGAGGCACTCTGTGACACTTCTGTCACTCTTTCTGTCACTCTCTGATACACACTGCAAAACTCTCTGACAGACTGTGACACTCTCTGAGACAAACCCGGATCATCTCTGACACACTCCGAGACAAACTGTGCCACAATGTGACACACTCTGACCCACTTTGAGACAAACTGTGACACTCTCTGATTCTCTCTGACACTCTCTTAGACACACTGTGACACTCTCTGACTCTTTTTATCACTCTCTGAGACACACTGTAACACTCTCTGACAGACTGTGACACTCCCTAAGACACAATGTGAAACTCTCTGACCCTCTCTGACACTCTCTGAGACACAGCATAACACACTCTGACTCTATCTGACAATCTCTGAGACACACTATGACACTTTTCTTGACAGTCTATGACACATTAAGACATTGTCTGACTTTCTCTGCCACTTTCTGAGGCAATCTATGGTACTCTTTGACAGACTGTGACACATTCTGATCCTCTCTGAGACAGACAGTGACACTCTCTGACGCTCTCTGACACTCTCTTAGACTCACTGTGACAATTTCTGACACTTTCTGTTACTCTCTGAGACACACTGTAACACTCTCTGACAGACTGTGACTCTCTGTGAGACAAACACTGACCCTCTCGGACACCCTCTGAGAGAAAGTATGACACACTGTGACACTGTCTGACTCTCTCTGACACACTCTGAAATGCACTGAAACCTTCTCTGACAGACTGTGACATACTGAGACACTCTCTCAGACACACTGTGACATTCCCTAAGACACATTGTGAAACTCTCTGACCCTATCTGACACTTTCTGAGACACAGCGTAACACACTCTGACTCTAACTGACAATCTCTGAGACACGCTATGACACTCTTTGACAGTCTATAACACATTTAGACATTGTCTGACTTTCTCTGCCACTCTCTGAGGCAAACTATGGTTCTCTTTGACAGACTGTGACACATTCTGATCCTCTCTGAGACAGACAGTGTCAGTCTGTCGCTCGCTGACACTCTCTTAGACTCACGGTGGCAATCTCTGACTATCTCTGACACTCTGAGACACACTGTGACACAATCTGACCGTCTCTGACACTCTCTTAGACACACCGTGACATTCTCTAGCACTCTCTGAAACACACAATGACACTCTCTGATAGACGGTGACAGACTGTTACTCTCTCTGTGATGCTCTCTGACAGACTGTAACAGACTGTCACACTCTCTGAGACACACTGTGA
>NW_025201842.1:0-4797 GCF_004010195.1 Chiloscyllium plagiosum
GCGAAAATGGCGGAGGATTATTCTTTGCATGTGCAGGCTGGTGGGGTGAAAGGTGAGAACAAGAGGGACCCTATCCTTGTTCTGGGAGGGGAGGGAGGGGGTGAGGGTCGTGGCGTGGGAGATGGACCGCACTTTGTCGAGAGCCCTGTCAACAACTGTAGGTGGGAAGCCACGGTTGGAGAAGAAGGAGCACGTATTAAGAGCACCACTTTGGAAAGTGGCCTCATTGGAACAAATGCGGCGGAGGTGAGGGAGCTGAGAGAAAGGGATAGAGTCCTTCCAGGACGGAGGGTGAGAAGAGCTGGAGTCCAGATAGCTGTGGGAGTCAGAGGGCTTGTAATGGATACTAGTGGATAGACTATTGCCGGAAATGGAAACAGAAAGGTCAAGGAAAGGAAGGCAAGTGTCAGAGATGGACCAGGTGAAGGTGATGGAGGGATGGAAACTGAAAGTAAAGTTTATGAATTTTTCCAGGTCAGGGCGAGAGCATGAAGCCGCACTGAAATAGTCATCGACGTACCGATAAAGCAGTTGTGGGAGGGGACCCAGGTAGGCCTGGAACAAGAAATGTTCCACATGCCCCATGAAAAGGCAGGCATAGCTAGGACCCATGTGGGTACCCATTGCTTCACCTTTGATTTGGAGAAAATGGGATGAATTGGAGGAGAAGTTGTTGAGAGAGAGAACAAGTTCAGCCAGGCAGAGGAGAGTGGTGGTGGATGGAGATTGTTCGGGCCTCTTTTCGAGAAAGAAGCGAAGAACTTTCAAGCTGAATTGGTGTGGGATGGAGGTGTAAAGAGATTGCACACACATGGTGAATAGAAGTTGATTAGGGCCTGTGAATTGAAAGCTGTCAATGTGTTGCAAGGCATCAAAGGAATCCCGGTTGTCGGTGGGGAGGGAATGAACCAGAGGAGTGTGGATGGAGTCAAGGGAGGAGGAAATAAGTTCAGTGGGGCAGGAGCATGCTGACACAATGGACCTGCTGGGACAGTCCCTCTTGTGGATTTTGGGCAGTAGGTAGAAACAGGCTGTCCGGGTTTAGGAGACTATGAGGTTGGAAGCTGTGGGGAGGAGGCATCCGGAGGAAATGAATCAGTCACGGTGTTGGAGACAATGGCTTGATGCTCAGTGGTGTGATCATGCTCCAGGGGGAGGTAGGAGGAGGAATCTCTCAGGGAACAACTTTTGCCACCCTCCAATTATCTGGTAGTACTTCAGTGGACAGTGAGGACACATAGACATTCGCCAAAGTCGCAGATATCTCTCACCTCATTTCCCTTAGCAACCTTGCATATATCCTTCTCTGGGGTCCAGGGGACTTATCCATCCTCGCTCTCAGAGATTGGGTGGAAGATTTTGGAAAGGTGCAGAAGTAACAGGGTTGTTGTCATGGCTGACTTCAACTTCCCTAATATTTATTGAAACCTCCTGAATGCAAATAGTTTGGGTAGAGCAGACTTTGTCAGCTGTGTCCAGGAAGGATTTCTAACTCAATATGTAGATAGGCTGAATGCAAGGAGGCCATATTGGATTTGGTGCTTGGCAATGAACCAGGTCAGGGGTCAGATCTCTCGGAGGGAGATGGTGATCACAATTCCCTGACCTTTACTATAGTCATAGAGTGGGATAGGAGCAGACAGTATGGGAAAGTATTTAATTGGGGAGGGGGTATTACAATGCTCTTAAGCAGGAACTATGGAGAATACATTGGGAACAGCTGTTCTCAGGGAAATGCAGGACAGAATGTGGAGGTTGTCTGGGGAGCACTTGTTGCAAGTACTGGATAGGTTTGCCCCACTGAAGCAAGGAAGGGGTGGTAGGTTGAGGGAACCTTAGATGACAAGAGATGTGGAACATCTAGTCAAGAGGAAGAAGGAAACTTACTTAAAGTTGAAGAAGCAAGTATCGGACAGGGCTCTAGAGGGTTACAAGGTAACCAGGAAGAAACTGAAGAATGGACTTTGGAGAGCGAGAAGAAGGCATGAATAAGCCTTGGGGATTAAAGAAAACCCCAAGGTGTTTTACACTTACGTGAGGAACAAGAAGATGGCCAGAGTGAGGGTAGGGCTGATCAGGGATAGCAGAGGGAACATGTGCCTGGAGTTGGAGGAGGTAGGGGAGGCCCTAAAGGAATACTTTGCTTCAGTGTTCACCTGTGAGAGGGACTTTGTCGTTTGTGAAGACAGCATGAAACAGGCTGATAAGCTCAAACAGATTGATGTTAAGAAGGAGGATGTGTTGGAAATTTTGAAAAAACGTGAGGATGGATAAGTCCCCTGGGCCCCAGAGAAGGATATATGCAAGGTTGCTAAGGGAAATGAGATGAGAGATATCTGCGACTTTGGCGAATGTCTTTGTGTCCTCACTGTCCACTGGAGTATTACCAGATAATTGGAGGGTGGCAAAAGTTGTTCCCTTGTGCAAGAAAGGGAATAGGGATAAACCTGGGAATTACAGGGCAGTCAGTCTTGTGTCAGTGGTGGGCAAATTATTGGAGAGGATTCTGAGAGGCAGGATTTATGATTATGGAAATGCTTAATTTGATGAGAGATAGTCAACATGGCTTTGTGAGGGGCAGATTATGTCACATAAGCCTCATTGAATTATTTGAGGATGTAGGGAATGTTGGATGATGAGAAAAATTGAGGGTTTGGTTAAGAAAAAAAAACGAAACATGTCAGGTATACACAGGATGGATGGAGTGGATCCTTAGAAGAGAATAAAGGCAATAGGAATATACTTAAGAGGGAAATCAGGAGGGCAAAAAGGGGACATGAGATAGCTTTGGCAAATAGACTTAAAGAGAATCCAAAGGGATTTTACACATACGTTAAGGACAAAAGGGTGACTAGGGAGAGAATAGGGCCCCTCAAAGGTCAGCAAGGTGGCCTTTGTGTGGAGCCACAGGAGATGGAGGGGTGAGATACTAAACGAGTAATTTGCAACAGTATTTACTGTGGAGAAGGACATGGAAGATATAGAATGTAGGGAAATAGATGGTGACATCTTGAAAAACATTAATATTTCAGAGGAGCAAGTGCTGGACATCTTGAAACGCGAAAAGGTGGATAAATCCTCAGGACCTGATCAGGTGTACCCTAGAACACTGTGGGAAGCTGAGAAGTGATTGCTGGGTCCCTTACTGAGATATTTGTATCATCGATAGTCACAGGTGAGGTGCTGGAAAACTGGAGGTTGGCTAACGTGGTGCCACTATATTAGAAAGGTGATAAGGACAGTCCAGGGAACTATGGACTGGTGAGCCTGATGTCGGTTGTGGGCATGTTATTGGAGGGAATCCTGAGGGATAGGATATACATCTCAATATGTAGATAGGCTGAATGCAAGGAGGCCATATTGGATTTGGTGCTTGGCAATGAACCAGGTCAGGGGTCAGATCTCTCGGAGGGAGATGGTGATCACAATTCCTTGACCTTTACTATAGTCATAGAGTGGGATAGGAGCAGACAGTATGGGAAAGTATTTAATTGGGGAGGAGGTATTACAATGCTCTTAGGCAGGAACTATGGAGAATACATTGGGAACAGCTGTTCTCAGGGAAATGCAGGACAGAATGTGGAGGTTGTCTGGGGAGCACTTGTTGCAAGTACTGGATAAGTTTGCCCCACTGAAGCAAGGAAGGGATGGTAGGGTGAGGGAACCTTAGATGACAAGAGATGTGGAACATCTAGTCAAGAGGAAGAAGAAAACTTACTTAAGGTTGAAGAAGCAAGTATCGGACAGGGCTCGAGAGGGTTACAAGGTAACCAGGAAGAAACTGAAGAATGGACTTTGGAGAGCGAGAACAAGGCATGAATAAGCCTTGGGGATTAAAGAAAACCCCAAGGTGTTTTACACTTATGTGAGGAACAAGAGGATGGCCAGAGTGAGGGTAGGGCTGATCAGGGATAGCAGAGGGAACATGTGCCTGGAGTTGGAGGAGGTAGGGGAGGCCCTAAAGGAATACTTTGCTTCAGTGTTCACCTGTGAGAGGGACTTTGTCATTTGTGAAGACAGCATGAAACAGGCTGATAAGCTCAAACTGATTGATGTTAAGAAGGAGGATGTGTTGGAAATTTTGAAAAAACGTGAGGATGGATAAGTCCCCTGGGCCCCAGAGAAGGATATATGCAAGGTTGCTCAGGGAAATGAGATGAGAGATATCTGCGACTTTGGCGAATGTCTTTGTGTCCTCACTGTTCACTGGAGCACTACCAGATAATTGGAGGGTGGCAAAAGTTGTTCCCTTGTGCAAGAAAGGGAATAGGGATAACCCTGGGAATTACAGGGCAGTCAGTCTTGTGTCAGTGGTGGGCAAATTATTGGAGAGGATTCTGAGAGACAGGATTTATGATTATTTGGAAATGCTTATTTTGATGAGACATAGTCAACATGGCTTTGTGAGGGGCAGGTTATGTCACATAAGCCTCATT
The DNA here is from genome assembly GCF_004010195.1 of Chiloscyllium plagiosum. NCBI lineage: Eukaryota > Metazoa > Chordata > Chondrichthyes > Orectolobiformes > Hemiscylliidae > Chiloscyllium > Chiloscyllium plagiosum. The sequence goes on from NW_025201842.1 coordinate 4,437, forward strand.
GAATTATTTGAGGATGTAGGGAATGTTGGATGATGAGAAAAATTGAGGGTTTGGTTAAGAAAAAAAACGAAACATGTCAGGTACACACAGGATGGATGGAGTGGATCCTTAGAAGAGTATAAAAGGCAATAAGAGTATAGTTAAGAGGGGAATCAGGAGGGCAAAAGGGGGACATGCGAGAGCTCTGGGAAATAGGGTTAAAGAGAATGCAAGGGTCTTTACAAATACTTTAAGGACAAAAGGGTGACTAGGGAGAGAATAGAGCCCCTCAAAGGTCAGCAAGGTGACGTTTGTGTGGAGCTGCAGGAGATGGGGGGAGATAGTAAAGGAGTATTTTGCATCAGTGTTTACTGTGGAATAG
>NW_025201842.1:5254-7382 GCF_004010195.1 Chiloscyllium plagiosum
TACTTTTTGTCATTTATATAAATGATTTGGATGTGAGCATAAGAGGTATAGTTAGTATATTTGCAGATGACACCAACATTGGAGGTGTAGTGGACAGCGAAGAAGGTTATCTCAGATTATAGTGGGATCTTGATCAGATGGGCCAATGGGCTGAGGAGTGGCAGATGGAGTTTAATTTAGATAAATGCGAGGTGCTGCATTTTGAAAAGACAAATCAGAGCAGGACTTATACACTTAATGGTAAGGTCCTGGGGAGTGTTGCTGAACAAAGAGACCTTAGAGTACAGGTTCATAGCACCTTGAAAATGGAGTCGCAGATCGATAGGATAGTGAAGAAGGCGTTTGGTGTGCTTTCCTTTATTGGTAAGGGTATTGAGTACAGGAGTTGGGAGGTCATGTTGCGACTGTACAGGATATTGGTTAGACCACATTTGGAATATTGTGTGCTCCTTCCGATTGGAAGGATGTTGTGAAACTTGAAAGGGCTCAGAAAAGATTTACAAGGATGTTGCCAGGGTTGGAGGTTTTGAGCTATAGGCAGAGGTTGAATAGGGTGGAGCTATTTTCCCTGGAGTATCAGAGGCTGAGAGGTAACCTTATAGATGTTTATAAAATCATGAGGGGCATGGATAGGGTAAATAGGCAAAGTCTTTTCCCTGGGGAAGAGGAGTCCAGAATTGGTTTAGGGTGAGAGGGGAAAGATATAAAAGAAACCTGAGGGGCAACATTTTCACGCAATGGGTGATGTGTGTATGGAATGAGCTGCCAGAGGAAGTGGTGGAGGCTGGTACAATTGCAACAGTTAAAAGGCATTTGGATGGGTATATGAATGGGAAGGGTTTAGTGGGATATTGACCGGATGCTGGCAAATGGGACTACATTAGGTTGGTGTATCTGGTCGGCATGGACGAGTTGGACCAAAGGGTCTGTTTCTGGGCTGTACATCTCTATAACTCTGTGTGACAAAACACGCTGATGAAGATAGAGCAGTGAATCATAGAATCACGATAGTGCGGAAACAGGCCCTTCAGCCCAACAAGTCCACACCGACCCTCCGAAGACTACCCCACCTAAACCTATTCCTGTACCTATTATGCTATATTTTCCCCTGACTGATGCATCTAACCTACACATCCATGAATAGATTATGGGTAATTCCCAATGGCCAATTCACCTCACCTGCACATCGTTGTGTTGTGCGAGGAAACCAGAGAACCTGGAGGAAACCCACGCAAACAAGGAGAGATTGTTCAAACTCCACACAGACAGTTGCCTGAGGCTGGAATCAAACCCAGGTCCCTGGCACTGTGAAGCAGCAGTGCTGACCACTTGAGCTGCCCCATGGATGTGTTATATATGGAATTTAGCAAGGCTTTTGATAATGTTCCACATGGTAGGTTTGTTCAGAAAGTAAGGATTCATGGGATCCAGAGAAGTTTGGCTGTCTGGAAGTGGAAGGGAGAGTTAGTGCATTTGCTGATGTCACAAAAGTTGGTAGATCTATGGATAGTGTGGAGGGCTGTTGTAGTTTGCAACAGAACATTGACAGGATGCAGAGTTGGGCTGAGAAGTGGCAAATGGAGTTTAACCTGGAAAAGTGTGAAGTAATTCATTTTCAAAGGTTGAATTTGAATTCCGATTACAGAGATAATGACAGGATTCTTGGCAGTGTGGAGGAACAGAGGGACTTTGGGGTTCACGTCCATAGATCCCTCAAAGTTACCAAGCAAGTTGATAGGATTGTTAAGAATGCGTATGGTATGTTGACCTTCATTAGCAGGGAGATTGAGTTTAAGAGCTGCAGGGTTATATTGTAGCTCTGTAATGCCCTGGGTTAGACCACACTTGGAATATTGTGTTCAGTTCTGGTTGCCTCATTACAGGAAGGATATGGAAGCTTCAGAGAGGGTGCAGAGGAGATTTACTAGGATGCTGCCTGGAGTCAAGGGCATTTCTTATGAAGAAAGATTAAGGGAACCTGGCCATTTCTTATTGGAACGAAGAAGGATGAGAGGTGACTTGATACAAGATGATGCGAGTCAGAGGTAGAGTGGATAGCCAGAGACTTTTTCTCAGGGTGGAAATGGCTATCACGAGGGGGCATAATATTAAGGTGATTGGAGGAAGG
>NW_025201843.1:0-7382 GCF_004010195.1 Chiloscyllium plagiosum
AGGAGTATCTGCCTCTCCTTGTAGCTCTGCAGACAGAACAGGACCGGGTGTGGGCGCTGGTTCGAGCCGGGCCCGCTTATTGCGACCCAGTAGGCCCATTCTACCCTTACCTGGCCTGATCCAGCTTGCAGATTTAAAAGTTGTGGCAGCCACTGCTCCAGGAATGCTGTAAGCTGGCCTTCCTCTTCCTGTTCGGGAAGGCCCAGCAAACGAATATGTTTTCGACGACCTCGATTATCGAGGTCGTCAATATGATTTTCCGAGGTCCGGACCTGCTGCTCTAGAGTCCGGACCAGATCCACGCCCGATTGAGCGGTAGTTTCGGAGGTCGCGGCCTTTAACTCCGCCCCTCCGACTCGGCGTTCAATTTCTTGGAATTCTCGGTCGTACTTCTGCAACGCGGCCGAGACCGAGTCCCAACGATTTCTGGATTCTGCAATAAAGGCATCGATCTTCGAATCCAGCTTGGAGATCATCTCCACAAGGCTTATCACTGTAGGTAAGTCCCCCGGGGCGGCTGTGGATGCCTCTGCTGCCGCTGGACAGGGTGGGGGAGGGGTTCCTGCTTGCTGAGAGCTGTGGGCTCCCTTCCCTTTAGTCATTTTTACTTAGGATTAAATTGTTTAAATGTAATATTACACAACTAATTAAATTACACAACTATTATCAATGATTTGGTGAGCGTGGTAGGGGGTGGGTGACCCACTGTACCCAAGTCTTGGGAGGAGCACAATAGACTGTCTTGCTGGGTCGCCGCCATCTTGGATCCCCAGAGTTGAAATGTCTAAAGTCAGGGGACATGCATTTAAAGTGAGAGAGAGAAAGTTCAAAGGAGATGAGAGGGCCAAGTTTTTTACACAAAGAGTGGTAGGACTGTGGAACACACTGCCAGGGATGGTGGTGGAGACAGATATGATAGGGGCAATTAAGGGTCTTTTAGATAAGCATATGAATATGAAAGCAATGGAGGGATATGGATCAAGGCCAGGCAGAAGGGAATGGTTTAAATTGGTGTCATACTTGGCACAACGTTGTGGGCTGGACAGGTCTTTGTTCGGTGTTCTCTTCAACGATTGGTTCTCTCTGGTCAAGGGGAGGGGCTGAGCTGCACATGTCTCTGCCCTGTCCAGAACTGCCTCCAGATGGGAGAGAGAGAGAGAGAGTGGGGTCAGGTCAAGCCCTGCCAGGGCCCTGTTCTTCTAGCTACCTGGCTACCTTCCCGAATTTCCCAAGGACTTGACCAGTTATGGAGGATCAAGTTGATCAGGTTTTACCACTCTGAAATGTCATTCTCAATGACTTGTTCACGGTGAACCCTTTTATGTGTCTGCCCTAGGATCTGGAAGTCTGGTTTTTGGACCGAGAATGGTTTTGTTTTACTGAGGCATGTCTGCCCAATGTATCTGATGGTGATCTGTTTTGGTCAGGAAATGTTGACATTCCCTTTGACACTTGTTCATGGGTTATTGAGTCATAGAGATGTACAGCATGGAAACAGTCCCTTCGGTCCAACGTTTCCATGCCGATCAGATATCCCAACCTAATCTAGTCCCATTTGCCAGCACTTATCCCACATCCCTCTAAACCCTTCCTATTCATATCCCCACCCAGATGCCTTTTAAATGTTGCAATTGTACCAGCGTCCACCACTTCCTCTGGCAGTTCATTCCACACACACAACACCATCTGTGTGAAACATTTTCCCGTTAGGTGTCTTTTATATCTTTCCCCTCTCACCCTAAACCTATGCCCTCTAGTTTTGGACTACCTGACCCCAGGGAAAATATTTGGTTTATTTACCCTATCCATGCCTCTCGTGATTTTATAAACCTCTATAAGGTCACCTCTCAGTCTCTGATGCTCCAGGGAAAACAGCCCCAGCCTATTCAGCCTCTCCCTATAGCTCAAATCCTCCAACCTTGGCAATATCCTTGTAAATCTTTTCTGAACCCTTTCAAGTTTCACAACATCTTTCCAATAGGAAGAAGACCAGAATTGCATGCAATATTCCAACAGTGGCCTAACCAATGTCCTGTACAGCCACAACATGACCCCCCAACTCCTGTACTCAATACTCTGACCAATAAAGGAAAGCAGATCAAATGTCTTCTTTACTATCCTACCTACCTGAGACTACTTTTAAGGAGGTATGAAGCTGCACTCCAAGGTCTCTTTGTTCAAAGTTTGTGAGAAGATTTGTAGCTCGGGTGCTCATTCTGTTCGCCGAGCTCTTTGTTCAGCAACATTCCCTCGGACCTTACCATTAAATGTAGAAGTCCTGCTAAGATTTGCTTTCCCAAAGTGCAGCACCTCGCATTTATCCAAATTAAACTCCTTCTGCCACTTTTCAGCCCAGTGCCCCATCTGATTAAGATCCAGTTGTAATCTGAGGTAACCCTTTTCACTGTCCACTACACCTCCAATGTTGGTGTCATCTGCAAACTTACTAACATACCTTTTATGTTCATATCCAAATCATTTATATAAATGATGAAAAGTAGAGGGCCCAGCACCGGATCCTTGTGGCACTCCACTGGTCACAGGCCTCCAGTCTGAAAAATAACCCTCCACTACTACCCACTGTCTTATACTTTTGAGCCAGTTCAGTATCCAAATGGCTGGTTTTCCCTGTATTCCATGAGATCTAACCTTGCTAACCAGTCTCCCATGGGGAACCTTGTCGAATGCCTTACTGAAGTCCACATAGATCACATCTACTGCTTTGCTCTCATCAATTCTGTTTGTTATTTCTTCAAAAATCTCAATCAAGTTTGTGAGACATGATTTCCTGCACAGAAAGCCATATTGACTATCCCTAATCAGCCCTAAATCCTGTTCCTTAGGATTCCCTCCAATAATTTGTCCACCACTGATGTCCGGCTCACCAGTCTATAGTTCCCTGGCTTGTCCTTACCATCTTTCGTAAACAGTGGCAAAACATTAGCCAACCTCCAATCTTCCGACACCTCACCTGTGACCATTGATGATACAAATATCTCAGGAAGAGGCCTAGCAATCACTTCCCTAGCTGCCCACAGAGTTCTAGAGTACATCTGATCAGGTCCTGGGGATTTATCCACCAAATGCATTTCATTTCATCCAGCACCTCCTCCTCTGTAATATGGACATTTTTCAAGATGTCACCATCTATTTCCCTATATTCTATATCTTCCTTGTCCTTCTCCACAGTAAACCCTGATTCAAAATACTCGTTTAGTCCCTCCCCCATCTCCTGCAGCTCCACACAAAGGTGTCTTCTGTGGCTGTCTGGTTTTCAGTTGTCTGGCCTTAAATCCTAGAAAGGCCTCTCTCCAGGCAGAATGATCTCTGTGTGTGTTTGTGTGTTTTTCTGATGTATTTCTAGCATACCTTGCTTTTCAGCCAATTTCTGTGACCTGTTTATGGAGTCACAGAATCATACAGCATGGAAACAGACCCTTCAGTCCAACCAGTCCACACTGACCATGTTCCCAAACTAAATTCGTTCTATTTGTTTACATTCTCCTGCTCCTTTGATGCTGCCTGACCTGCTGCGCTTTTCCAGCAACACATTTTTCAGCACATGCACAATTGAACCTCGCAAGCAATGCCATGTTTATTAGAGAAAAACCATTTATTATTTTACTCATTTTCCTCCATGTGTCAGGTTTCTGTAAATGCGGGGACAATATATGTGGTATATATATTCTATCAACTTCATTAACTGTTCCATCAATGTACTCCTGCTTGTCTTGACAGTGTCCTTTACCTTTGCAGAAGCAGACATGTCAAAGTATCCTAAACTGCTATTATTATCATTTCCTGGAGATATTGTAATATAAGCCAACATGGCTAGGACAGTAACAACTTAAACTAACCAAACATTTCCCAGAAGCAGTTTTGAAGGTTTATGGATTTTATTTTAGTGCTGCAAGGAGAGACATGTTGCTGAACATTTTTGTTCTTCACTCATCAGGATAAATCAAGAGTGCAAAATTTCAGATGGTTGTAGCAATTTACACCAGAGGAGAAATGCAGGTGCAGATCAATTGGCAAGTCAATCCTTTGACCAAGCCACTGCCATGGATAAAGGACCAGGGATCTAGCTGCTGTCCATGCTTCCACATTAATGGAAAAAGTGCTGAAGATTTGAACACATTCCTTTTGAGTAAAACTGTGCTATTGACAATCCAGATTTGATCTTCCCTGTAACTTTGTCTTTGGTCAACGAATAATTATTTGTACAGAAATTGAATATAGCTAAAGAAAAAGATGCTGTTAATGATTTGCATCTTACTTGTATTCAGGACTGATCTCAGAATACTACATTTCGAAAGGAGAAATAGTTAATGCTGCGTGAGAAAATGGCGCTGAACTATTAGTAAGTCAGCTGTGACTGATCAAGGTGTTGCCACGGAGAATGCTTGAGGGAACTGTTGTCACCCAAGCTTTATCTAATACAGTGATGATGTAAAACCTGGAAAGTCAAGCATGAGAAAGTCATGTAGTGAACACTGTAGGTAATCTAGGACATATTTTCGGTGTATTTGTGAACACACACACAGTGTTGTTTAGTAAGAGCTGTCCAATCACATTCACATCCATTGATCAACATACTGCTGTGATTTCTGTAAGCTCAAGTTCACTCACTACAGTCTTAACTGGGAATATTATACATAGGAGCTGAGCTAGTTACACTTGCAGACAGTGATTTGCATCTATACACAGGTACCAGCTGACTACAAACGGGAAATGTTGAAAGTGTGCGGCTTTGAGGAATTAGAAGCAGGATTGAACCAGGGCCAATAGATCCCCACAGCTTCCAAGGCCAATTGGGATTGATTGACATGCTAACGGCCAGTGTCTTTCTCCTTCAGTATAAATGGTTCAGATTCTTTGTAGCTAGATATTTTTGTGCAGACGATCTCAAGCATCATTCAAAAACATTTCAAAACATGATTCAAGTTGTGATTTTCTGTCTCGGTTTAACACTTGAATTAAGTTTGTTCTGGATCGTGGAAGATCGAGGGCAGTTAATTCAGTCGGCCTTACATGGGGCTTTAACGGGTGTGGCTACTTCCTTCCTTCATAGAAGATTTTGAAATTGAGGACAAACCGATTTGCTGGCCGGGGATGAACCTTTTCTGAGACCAGATCCTCCATGTTATAGGATTTGTCAAGTTGCACGATGATGTGCCGGTTCTCCGGCCGCATAAACCAATCTCTGATGAGGAGTGAGCCGGAAAAGTCACCTTCCTGAATGTTTAAGAGTGTCACCATGAGCTGCATTCCCTGTCTGTCCAGGAAGAGGTTGTCCTTCGTGTGCCGACTGCCCAGGACGATGGTATCGTATTTCCGATCTTTCGCGTAGTTGTCAATCACCTTGAGGCCTCTCGTGCCATCCAGCTGGTACACATCGGCTCCTTCTCCGCCCTTCAGGGTGTCCCGACCATCCAAAGGGAGGAAGAGGTCATCTCCCCCTTCCCCACTCAGGACGTTGTCCCCTCCTGATCCGATCAGCACGTCGGCGTAACCGGTGCCGATGGCGTTGTCCACTGCGTAGTACAAATCACCGTCGGCATCCGCCCCGAGGCCGAAGCCAACCTCCAGGTTCACCAGCACCCCCTGGCCCTTCTCGAGATCTCCCGCAAACAAGATGGTGTCCGAACCACTTCCGCTGTGAACCCGGTCTGCCCCCGGTCCAGGGTAAAGGATATCGTTGCCGGCACCACCCAGGATCCAGTCTGTGCCTTCACCGCCGTGGATTTCATCGGCTCCCTGACCCCCGGACAGATAGTCCTCCCCAGCTGACCCCTGGAGGGTATCGTCTCCTCCACGTCCCTCCAGCACGTCGGTGTCGGAGCCCCCGATGATGGCGTTTGGCAGCGCATTGCCGATGATGCAATTGCACTGCTGGCGCTGGCCATGGACCGAGACGACCTTGTCCAGGGAGGGCACGGACGAGAGGTTCAGGTGCTGGCTGCCTTGCAGTGCCATGTCCACATAGAGAGTCTGCAGCCCATCCTTGGTGAAAGTGAACCAGACCCCGTCACTGCTCCGTCCCACCAGGTGCTGGTATGCCTCCCCCTGCAGATATTTGGACAGGGTACAGGAGAGACCCGGGGTTTTCAGGTGGATGTGTGTCCACATGCTCCACACCTGGATTTGGGTGAATTTTGCCGGAACCAGAATCTGATCCATGAGCAGGTCCTCGGCGTAATTGTTGATGGTGCACGTGCCCTTAGTCAGGACGTACGTGTCACTACCATTGCCCCCCTCTGCATGGCAGAATGTTGGACCACAGTCAATATAATTGTTTCTCTGGTTGCCATAGATCCAGTTCTGTTGGGAGGAGCCAATTAGTTTGACAGCGTGAGCCAACGCTTGGTTCCGGGCATCTATAAGCACGGTGTGCAGCTTGGAGTTGGACTTGTCCACCGCAAAGACCTGAGGGATGAGGTTGTGGTAGGAGATACCAGGCGGTGGGATGTAAATAGGTAACAGTGGCCAGGAATTATTACACAGTGACGGGGAAGGGACGGTTTCCTGGATGTATTGATCCGGGAGCGTAAAGACTACACCGTCCTGACTACGCAACATCAAGTGGCGATGTGCCCCATCCTTGAACCAGTCCGTCAGGATGATTAAACAGGGGGGCTGCTTTCGGTTCCGAAGGTAAGCGTCGGGTGGACTCGGTTCAAACACTAAATCCTCAAAGTCTTCAGGTAGCAAAAGGAAATCCATCGTCTCCTTTGTGTCCTCGTTGTCAATGGTGATTGGGAACAACCAGGTCCATTGGCAATCGATAATGTAGGTGTCGCTGCCACCTCCCCCTTTCAGAAAATCCGCTCCCCCCATCCCACTCAGCACATTGTTTCTCTCATTCCCGTATAACCGGTCATTGTGGCGAGATCCCAACACTGTCATGATCTGCTGGTTCCCGGGAAATGTGGCCAGGTGAAATTCCACACCGGACTCTCGGCCGCTGAAGTCTACAAGCATTGGTTTGATCTCCGGCCTTGAAGAGGTGTTTGACACTTGGAACATGACAAAGTCGCCGCTGATGAAGGTGACGTGCTGCCAGGCCCAACCTCCTCGCCAGTTCTGGAGAATCACACAGGCCCCCGCTTGGGAAACCGTGTCATGGATCTCGAGGTCGCCGTTGTCCCTCACGGTCACACCGAGGTTCTGGTGATCGGAAGGCAGATGGACTGTGTCCCATTCCTCATCGCTCGACCAGTTATTGATGGTGTCGCAGGCCTTGTCAGCCTCGATCACGTAGGTGTCCCTCCCGTCACGCCCCTCCAGGTAGTTGTGGGCGGCACGATGGCACAGTGGTTAGCACTGCTGCCTCACAGCGCCAGAGACCTGGGTTCAATTCACGCCTCAGGTGACTGACTGTG
>NW_025201844.1:0-3938 GCF_004010195.1 Chiloscyllium plagiosum
TATTTGTTTCTGCAGGTTCCAACCTGACAGTGTTAGCAGCAGATTGTTGTCATCATTAGGTCTGTATTTCACAGCTCAAAATTAAACAACAGATGGGTTAAGCCAGTGAAGTACATTCTGGAGCAGTGAGTAGTTAAAGTTAATAATGGTCAGGGAATGGTATCAGGAATCAGCTCATGGCCAAAGCGATTACCAAACTTGTGATTCGTCTGTGTCAAACACCACCTACATGTTCCTTGGTGCACTTAGTTGTGGTCTGCAGAATGAATATCTATATTCAGAGTCTAAGTATGAACAATAATAGTGGCAAGAAGTGAACACGATATGCAAGAACAGGAATACAGTAACTGGTTTATAGAAAAAAATATCTGGACGGTGAGACTTACCAGTGACACCAACGATATACAGGATGCAAGAACAGTAATACAGTAACTGGTTTATAGAAAAAATATCTGGACGGTGAGACTTCCCAGTGACACCAACGATATACAGGAGAGGATAATAAAAATATTGAATAATGTGAAGAGGATAATAGATCCCTGAATATAATGGCAATCCATCATAATATGTAGAAAGAGACCAGACATAATGTCCATTGTTGTAACATTCCAGTCTAATGCTCTCAGATTCTGATTCATTTTTGAACATTCCAGTCTAATATTCTCAGATAATGATTTCTCCTCCTACTACTGCTCTGCTCCTCTTCACCCTTCCCTTCTGAGTAACGGGGACAGGCTCCGTGCCAGAGAGTGTGTGTGTGTGTCTTCCACTGAGACAATTGCAAAACATGGAGACTGACATTAATCACAGTCATTGAGCCAACAGGCTCAGTTAACCCATGTGTTACATAACATTTCATATCACAATAAAGAGGAATATTTACTCAGTGTGAATGGAATGGATGAGGGTTACTGACGGATGGACTACAAAACTTTTATTTTTAAATAACCGTTTTCCTTGTATGTGGGAGTATTGCCAGAACATTGCAGGGATGTATACGTTCCACTCTGTTTATAAAGGAGACAGGGATAAAATAACAGACCAGCTGCATAAGATGCCTGTTGGGGAAATTTCTGGATGCATTAACTCAAGTGAGAAAGTGAGGATTGCAGATGCTGGAGATCAACGTTGAGAGTGTGGTGCTGGAAAAGCAAAGCAGGTCAGGTGGCACACGAGGAGCAAGAAAATTCGACGTTTCGTGCAAAATCTCTTCATTAGGAATCGGGCTTTGGCCTGAAACATCGATTCTCCTGCTCCTCGGATGCTGTGTGACTTACTGTGCTTTTCCACCACCACACTCTCGCCTCTAATCTCCAGCATCTGCAACACTCACTTTTGCCTACACACTAGTTTCAGCCACTTCTGTAATGGTGCCTTTAATTGTGTGTCTCACTGCTGTAGGAAAGATGTTGTCATATTTGAAATGGTGCAGACATGATTTACAAGTATGTTCACTGTAGTGGGGGGGGGGGGGGGGGGGCAGGTGATGTTGAACGATACGGAGAGAATGGTTGGCAAGGGCTATATTCCCTGCACTGTTGAGTCTGAGAAGTGACCTTACTGAGGTTTAATGCAGTGAATCCCGATTCTCCAACATGAGCAAGGCCAAACTCCAGGGAAATAACAGAACAGTTATTCACATTAAAACTGGACATAATTACTCATGGGACAACAAGTTGCCGAACTATGGAGATAGACCGAAGAATGTGACTAGCCAGATGAGTCAGAATTTGTAGGGTCCAATCACGTGAATGGGAACAAAAATAAAGGCGTTGCCATATCAACTGACATGATTACGATCACATTCTCAATCCACCTCACAGAACCAGCCCAGACACCATACACCCAGAGGAGACATCTATTGAGCATGGAACATTGTGCAGCCCAAGCTAGTGGACTGCTGAACACCGCCCTGCAATCGGTCCAGAGTGGAACACTGTGCAGACCTCAGCAGTGCACTGATCTATAAACCCAGATGAGAAATGTGACCAGGGTGTGAAACTGTGTCCACCAACCCAGTGCATTTCTCAGAAAAATGTGTTAGATCCCTGCCCAGTGTGGGGAAACTTGCAGCCCATGCTGGAAGTGATAAAATGTGCAGCTCCATTCCACTTACAACTCCATATCTACTGTGCAATGATAAGGGGTGCTTTGGGTGTGAACATCACTGCCAGAGAGAGATGGCCAGGGAATCAGTTTAAATATCCCTAAATGGGAGGGGATTGGTGTAAAGACAGAAAGGGCAAGATTGAGAGACAATGTCATGGAAGGATGTGATCACAGGTTCCAAAATGCTGAACTGTTGACATTTCAACAGTTTCGTGTGACATAAGCCAGTGTTTCCAGGAATGATAGGTGAATGGCATATTGGTGTGAGGTCAGATTATGGAGAGTTTTGGATAAGCATTTATTTTGCAGCTTTGTAACTGGGAGTACGGACAGCACAGAGTACGATTCACTGGCTTGATACTGAGGTTTAATGCGGTGGATCCCGATTCTCCTACATGAGCAAGGCCAAACTCCAGGGAAATAACAGAACAGTTATTCACATTAAAACTGGACATAATTACTCATGCGACAACAAGTTGCCGAACTATGGAGATAGACCGAAGTATGTGACTAGCCAGAGGAGTCAGAATTTGTAGGGTCCAATCACGTGAATGGGAACAAAAATAAAGGCGTTGCCATATCAACTGACATGATTACGATCACATTCTCAATCCACCTCACAGAACCAGCCCAGACACCATACACCCAGAGGAGACATCTATTGAGCACGGAACATTGTGCAGCCCAAGCTAGTGGACTGCTGAACACCGCCCTGCAATCGGTCCAGAGTGGAACACTGTGCAGACCTCAGCAGTGCACTGATCTATAAACCCAGATGAGAAATGTGACCAGAGTGTGAAACTGTGTCCACCACCCCAGTCAATTTCTCAGAAAAATGTGTTAGATCCCTGCCCAGTGTGGGGAAACTTGCAGCCCATGCTGGAAGTGATAAAATGTGCAGTTCCATTCCACTTACAACTCCATATCTACACTGTGCAACGATAAGGGGTGCTTTGGGTGTGAACATCACTGCCAGAGAGAGATGGCCAGGGAATCAGTTTAAATATCCCTCAATGGGAGGGGATTGTTGTAAAGACAGAAAGGGCAAGATTGAGAGACAATGTCATGGAAGGATGTGATCACAGATTCCAAAATGCTGAACTGTTGACATTTCAACAGTTTCGTGTGACATAAGCCAGTGTTTCCAGGAATGATAGGTGAATGGAATATTGGTGTGAGGTCAGATTATGGAGAGTTTTGGATAAGCATTTATTCTGCAGCTTTGTAACTGGGAGTATGGTCAGCACAGAGTTCGATTCATTGGCTTGAATCTAACAATAATTTGTCTCAATGTCATTTTCAATACTTGTGACAGGGAGATCTTCTACATGAGGCGGAGCTAGTGTCCTGGTGTTATCTTATAGAACTCAGCTCATTAACTACCCACCGCACCCCATGGTTTCCGTCTCATTCAATGCCACCCATCATGGCTGGAGGTACTCACCATCGCCCGGGTATCCCTGGATATTCTGTGATCCCTCGCACTGGTGCCATCTTTAAAAGGCCATTTGGCATATAGTTGAGCTTTCTCAGTTGAGAGCTGCCCTGCACAGTTTACCCCGAGCATGGCAGACCACAGTTTGTTAACAGGGGAACGGACGTCCTGTTGAATGCGCTAGTACAGAGGGGGGCCATTCTCTTCCAAGAGTGGGGCCACATCACCAGACCCACCGAGCATAGTCTGAGCTCATCTCCCAGCTCAGTGCAGTATCTTCAGTCAGAGGAAATATCCAGCAATATAGTACAAACATCAATACCGTTTCCCGCTTTCTCAGGATAAGAGTCACTGTATTCTCTCTGCTCCCTCACACTCACTGTATATCTGTTAT
>NW_025201844.1:4529-7382 GCF_004010195.1 Chiloscyllium plagiosum
AAGGCATGGTGAGCAAATGTAGGATGACACCAAGATTATTGTGGAAGGTGAGGAAGGTTACATAAGATTACAAGGAGATCATGATTAATTGGAGCAATGAATCACAGCGTTGTACAGCACAGAAACAGACTATTTGATCCAACTCATTCACACCAACCAGATGTCGTAAATTAACTTAGTTTCAATTTCCAGCATTTGTTCATATCTCTCTAAACCCGGTCAATTCATGTCCCCATTCAGATACCTTTTAAATGTTGTAATTTGTACCAAACTCCATCACTTCCTTGGCAGCAAATTGCATACAAGCACCACCCTCTGTGTGAAAATGGTCCCCTTATGTCCCTTTTAAGTCTTGTCCATCTCACCTTCAATCTATATCCTCTAGTTTTGATATTCCCTACACTGGGGTAAAAACCCTGACTATTCACCATATACATGGTCTTCTTGATCTTTAAACCTCTAGAATGTGCAAATGTGATTCAAGTCCTGCCTGTCACAGAGATATGACACAGTATTCCAAAACAAGCTAATGAACAAACACAGAGATGAATAATAATGCAGGTTTAGGGACGATTGCCATGTGGTGGTTGTGTCCCTACCTCTGAGTACAAAAGCCGACACTCAAATTCCACAGAGATATTTTATAATGTGGCTCAACAAGTTGTTAAAATTATTTTAGAATTGTGTCGTGATGGAGAAGGAAGAGGTGTCAGTATTGAATGTCAGAATGTGGGCCCGAGATGACTAAAAGCACAGCCATTCGTGTTGATTGGAGTCACATTTGCACATTCTAGAGGTTTATAAGATCAAGAAGACCATGTATATGGTGGATAGTCAGGGTTTTTACCCCAGTGTAGGGAATTTCAAAACTAGAGGATATAGATTGAAGGTGAGATGGACAAGACTTAAAAGGGACATAAGGGGACCATTTTCACACAGAGGGTGGTGCTTGTATGCAATTTGCTGCCAAGGAAGTGATGGAGTTTGGTACAAATTACAACATTTAAAAGGTATCTGAATGGGGACATGAATTGACCGGGTTTAGAGAGATATGGAACAAATGCTGGAAATTGAAACTAAGTTAATTACGACATCTGGTTGGTGTGAATGAGTTGGATCAAATAGTCTGTTTCTGTGCTGTACAACGCTGTGATTCATTGCTCCAATTAATCATGATCTCCTTGTAGTCTTACGTAACCTTCCTCACCTTCCACAATAATCTTGGTATCATCCTACATTTGCTCACCATGCCTTCTATAATTCTCATCTAAATCATTGATATAAGTGACAAACAAAAGTAGATCCAGCACCAATCCCTGTGGAATGCCGCTAGTCACCGCCACCCAGTTCAAAAGACAACCATCGTCCACCACCGTCTGCGCCTGCCAATAACCCATATACACATCAGGATGACTTTTAAACATTGTAATTATACCAGACTCCACCTCTTCCTCTGGCAGCTCTTTCCATACACATTGAATGCTCTATGTGAACATATTGCCCTTATGTCCATTGTATATCTTTCCCCAGTCACCTTAAACCTATTTCCTCTAGTTCTGGACTCTCCCACCCCGGGAAAAAGACCGCTCATAATTACCAAATCCATGCCCCTGGTGATTTTATAAACATCTATAAGGTCATCTCTCAAAGACAATAGTTTATTTAATGTGTAGTGACTGCGACAATTTTTCAACACAGCACCAACAACCAAAAAATGAAATTTAAGATTATTGATTGTGTTGTTAAGGGGATGCATGTTAATCAGGCTGATAGGAAATCTCCCCTCTTCCTCAGTGTCTGTCTGGGGAAAATTGAGCACACGACTAATATTACAGAATGGTTTTATTGCTGCATCTGAAAGACAGCATGTTTGACCGGGTAGCGATCCACCCCGCACCGCCCCCCCCCCAATCTTAGTCTATATTCTGTGTTCATCTTTTAAACTCTCAGGGATCAGGATCATTGCCGATACGAACTCCACCTGATCATTTGACAATAAATGGCCTGAAGTTGGATCACTGAGATCAGAAACAAATCGACAACCAGCTACACAGTACAGCAGGAGGCCATGCAACCTTCTGGGTAGGTACACAGGAAGAGGGCAGTCCTGGTCAGCTACCAGGAAATACAGAATAGAGATAATTACTTATTTTCAAGTTGGAAAGCTGCAACTAGTGGAATTCCTTAGGGATCAGAGTGAGATCATCAACAGCTTACAATGTGGATTATTGATTTGGATGAAGAGGCTGAATGGAGTGGAGTTCAATTTGCTCATACACAAGGATAGTAATACAATAAGTGACAAGTGGATACTAAGAGTCTGCAATAGGATATAGACACAGGAGGGAAGTGCGTCTGTAGTGTGATACAGACAGGAGAGGGCAGTGGCAAAAAAAGCACAATGTGGGTGATGGGAAGTTTGTGTTTTGGAGAAAGCATAAAACAGCAGTAAATTATATAACTGGAGGCAGAATGCAGAACTCGATGGTACATAAATCACGTCAAGTTAGTCTGTGATACAGCACTTGGTTTGGAAAATAAATGGAATTATACTTTTTCTTGCAAGGGGTATCGGGTCTGATCTTAAGGCTGTTTTACTGCGGCTGTTCAGGCCATTGCTGAGACAACATCTGATGTACTGTGTGTGAGTTGTAATTCCACTAAAGTGAAAAACAAATTGCTTTAGAAACATTTAAAAGATGTTTCTCTTTACTCATTCTTGGGATGATGACATTGTTCTATGTACACATAAGCGTTTAGGCCTGAGAATGAGAAATGTTTATTGACCATATAAGATTTTCAGCTAGCGAATACCTGATTAATATTTCATCTTGTATGGGAGAAAAGGCTGGG
>NW_025201845.1:0-7383 GCF_004010195.1 Chiloscyllium plagiosum
TCCAGCTATCGCATTTCCAATGCCCCTCCCCCAAGTCCATCCTCCCTAACTTTTATCTTAACCTGCTGGACACACTTTCCTCATTCCTGAAGAAAGGGCTCATGCCCGAAACGTCGATTCTCCTGCTCCTTGGATGCTGCCTGACCTGCTGCGCTTTTCCAGCAACATATTTTCTGCTTCCATGAGATTTAACCTTACTAATCAGTCTCTTGGGTAGTTTATAGTTTTTTGATCTAAAGATGTGTTTTGAGTTGGTGGAAAAGTCAAAACAACGCATAGGAGGTAACACTGACAGTGGAGGAGTTCTGAAGCTTCAACTTTAAGTAACAGGAAGCAGGCCAAGGATATTATGAAGCAGGCCTGAGAAAGGAGAGGCCCAATACCTGTTCCACTGAGATATGAAGAAGTTGTATCTGTGCTCAATGCCACTTGCAGAGAGTGGCGAATGTAGAAAATTGTGGTGTAATCTAATTGACTTTTAAGGTGATTAATCAAATGGATAAAGTACTTAGAATAACTATTTCTTTGCAAAGATTGCATATTTTTCCATCAAACATACCCCCACTTTCATCAACCCACCTCAGCATGTTGTATTCCTCACCCGTGCTGTTATTGCATCCAGACTAGACCATTCCAATGCTCTGTCCAGCTTCTCATCTTTCACCCTCCATTAATCTAAATGCTGCTGCCTCTGTCCTAATTCTCACTTTTCACCCTGTACTTGCTGACCACACTGATTCCCAGTCCTCCAAGGCTTCCAATTTAAAATTAAATGATTAAAATTTAGCTATTGAAGCATTGATTTGCATAAGGAATATGTCAAAAGATTGAGTTGGCTGGAGAGGATTATTGGAAGAAAGGATACAGCTAGTGGTGGTGAGAGTGAGGAAGGGAGTGGGGAAAATCAAAAGTCTGAGATTTCATTGAATTTTGCTTCTTGTCTATTCCCAGTTTAGAAAGCAGCTGGGTCTGTCAGGAGGTTGGTTTCTTGGAATTTTAGCTCTTTATATCTAAACAACAGAATAAAAAAAATCTAATGTCATCTTCTGTCTAACAAATAATTGAATTCTTTTGCAGCCTGAAATCATCTCAACCCCAAACTTTGTTGTGGAAGTGACCAAGCTGTCAAATAACCAGAGTCTAGTTTTTGATTGCCACTATCCTGAAGATGAGGTGGGTATTCCTGCTGAGCGTTGGTTGGAAAGTCAATTCTGGATTTTCACTTTGTTCTCTGTCTTCTCCCACTCCAAGGCTTTGCTGTTGTAAACATGTGCATTTTCCCTTTTGAGTAGTTGTCCAGTTGCCTTTTTAATGTTTTTATTCAGTCTGCTTTCATTGTCCTTTTTGAGGCTGTGCATTTGAGATCCCCGTGGGATGTTGGCATCACCGGATAAACCAGCATTTATTTCCCTCCCTTAGTTTCCCAGAGGGTTGCATGATGTCTCAGTGGTTAGCACTGCTGCCTCAGTGCCAGGACCTAGGTTCGATTCCATCATCGGGCAATTTTCTGTGTGGAGTTTGCACGTTCTCCCTGTGTCTGTGTAGGTTTCCTCTGGGTGCTCCATTTACCTCCTACAGTCCAGAGATGAGCAGGCTAGGTGGATTAGCTATAGTAATTGCAGGGTTACAGGGATCAGGTACGGGGGAATGGTTCTGGGTGGGGTGCTCTTTTGGGGGGTCAGTGTGGCTTGATGGACTGAGTGGCCTGCTGCCATACTGCAGGGATACTATCATCTGTTTACAGTGCCAACTGGGGTATGACCAGAAAGCAGTCAGAATTCATTAGAATGGGATTGTAGTTGCAGAGCAAGATGACTTAAATTGTTTGGGAAGAGCAATTAGTGGAGGCATGTAACAGCACCAGCTTTTATTGCCCACCTCGAGCACTACTGCCCAGGGAAGTGGTGGTGTGCTTCTTTCTTGATCTGCTGTTGTCTCTGTGGTGTAGAAGCACCCACAGCTGTCACAGAGGGAGTTCCAGGGCGACTTCCTAATGAGAGTAAAGGGACAGTGTTGTAATTCACAAGTCATGCCGGATTCGACATTCGGCAAGAACTCACAAGGAGTGGTGTTCCCTTTTATCTGCTGCCCTTTTCCTCTGGGTGGTAGAGATTGCAGGTTTGAGGGGTATTTTTGAATGATCCTTGTAAAGTTGCTGCAGTGTATCATACATACTGCTGCTAGTATGCTTTAGTGATAGATGGGGTGCTGATCAAACTGCTTTGTCTTGGAGGATATTGAGCTGCTTGAGTATTGTTGGAGATGCATTTATCCAAGCAAGTGGGGAGTATCTCATCATTGTGCCTTGTAGATGGTATAGAGGCTTTGGGGAGTCAGGAGGTGTTATGTGCTGCAGGATTCATAGTCCCTAAACTGATTTTGTTTCTTAACCCCTGATGTTTCAAATTAAAGTAGCAGGATGGAGGGCTTTAATCAACAAAAGGCAAATCTGGGGCAGTTCTTGCCCTGTAGGATGGTCATGAACTAATTTCACTTGAGATAAAGAATGATCTTTCTTAACATCAAACTAGACCTTGCAATGTGCAATTGTGATATCCAGGTGCTGTTGTTGGACTGAGGTGGACAAAGTTAAAAATCTCACAATACCAGATTATGGTTCAACAGGTTTATTTGGACTACTATCTTTTGGAACAGGTACATTTGCGGACTGGTGATAAAACTGATCACCAGTGTCCTGTGGCGTGGAGTGGTACAAGCAGAGCAACAGGAGATGATATTCAAAGAGACGGGGCCTTTTTACATCACTTTTTTATTGGAGTCACAAGATGAGGTTGAGCGCATGTTGACCTTTTTAAATACAGATCCTGCAGGAGGATATGAGAAGACTAAGAACGTGCTGTGGGGAATTGGAAAAACTCCACTGAATTGACACTACATCTATTAACTTATTCCTTAATGCCCAAGGAGAATGTGGGTGAGCCTTGGATTACTACAGTTCTTGGTTGGTGCTTCCACAATGGAGTTGTTTTGGGGAATTGGAAAAACTCCACTGAATTGACACTACATCTATTAACTTATTCCTTAATGCCCAAGGAGAATGTGGGTGAGCCTTGGATTACTACAGTTCTTGGTTGGTGCTTCCACAATGGAGTTGTTTTGGAAGTTTGGGATACTGACCTGACAACAAGTGGCTTGGTTCTCCCTGTCCAAATGAGAATGTGTCTTAATTAGAGAAGCTGTGATAGAAATCCTTAGTATGGCTACTCTTGGTACACTGTTTGAAGTCTGATTGTTCATTCATTGTCCGTTTTGATGTGTAAAATGTCTGAATCGGTTACAGATTGGGCGTGGCGAGGAGGATGACAGCGACATCTTTGCCATCAGAGAGGTCAGCTTTCAGCCCACGGGAGAAGATGATTGGAAAGACACCAGCTATACCCTTAATACAGACTCCC
This sequence comes from Chiloscyllium plagiosum, assembly GCF_004010195.1. Classification (NCBI taxonomy): domain Eukaryota; kingdom Metazoa; phylum Chordata; class Chondrichthyes; order Orectolobiformes; family Hemiscylliidae; genus Chiloscyllium; species Chiloscyllium plagiosum. The sequence continues at coordinate 3,417 of NW_025201845.1, forward strand.
TGGACTGGGTGAGTGGGGGCAAGCAACTTGTTGAGTCTTTGTAACTATCAAAGCATGTAGGAATTTGAAATTCTGGAGAGAGTTTCCAATACAAACTCTTTTCTGGCATCAGGCGAAGGTGTTTTCTGCTCCACTTGAATACTTTGCTGGATTTGCTATCCGCCTTCAGCGTCCTCTACTGCTATTGGGGTCTCCTTGGTGCAGTATTTCAACAGGAGCTGCTCACCTTTTTGGTGCAGTCCAAGAAGCTTCCTGTGTATAAACCTTTGTGATGTGTTGATGTGTTATCCAACCACAAAGGCCATCATCAGCTCCTGATCCTACCTTCACTTCACATTGCTGCGGATGTGTACAGCATTCCGATCAGTCATGCTGTCAAAGTTTTCAAGTTGAGTTAAATGAGTTTTAGCATTTCGTAGGGTGTGATTTGATCTTGCGGGCTGATATATGCGGGAGCAATGTTATAGGTTTGTCAGTGATGTTCCTCAATACTTTAGAGACAGCACGACCATATTTGCACTTTAACCATCCAGTAGCTGTTTTGGAGATACTTGTGTTTTAAGCTTCTAACACGCACACACCCCTCAGTTTTAGTCATGAATACCTGCTGTTTGTCACATGCAGACCCTAACCTCTGTCTCCCACAGGCCCTCTATGATCACCTGATGGACTTCCTGGCAGACCGTGGGATTGATAACACTTTTGCTGATGAACTGGTTGAGCTGAGCACAGCTTTGGAACACCAGGAGTATATCAAGTTCCTTGAAAATTTGAAGAGTTTTGTAAAGTGTTAATCATTGATGTATCCAATTAACATCGTCTCTCCACCTCCTGGCAAAGATCGTCCTGCGATGATAATGCTTGTTAAATGGCAGAATGATCCTGGGCTTTAAATTATTTCACAATAGGTTTTGTACAAAGATGTTCTTTGGTACTGAATGGCTCTGTGTAATTAGCATCCCATCTCTATATAATGTACAAAGTAGTCTGGGATGCTAAATGGCCAAAACGGTGCCTCTGAATTGTATTCTAATTATGGAAGTGTGTGTGTGAGCACAAGAACCGAATTATTTTCTCCTCACAATGTCATTGGCCTCAGATGTTTCTTAAAAATGAAGTATTGATTTAAACATGATGTTAAACCGTGGTTCCTCTGATTTCTTGGGTTGGGGTGGTGTAATGTTGCTGAACTAATGATGCATCTCCTCCAGGCAGCAGGTTCAAATCTCACCATGGAAAAAGAAATCCAGAGTTGAAAGCCAGTCTCAGTGAGGGGTGACCAGCATTGAATGTTGTAAAAGCCAATAGTGTTCATTAATGTCTGTTTTAGAGAAGGAAATCTGCTACCCTTACCTAGTTTGGCCTACCCGTGAATCCTCTGAAATGGCCGAGCAAGACACGGGGTCAGCATAAAACGCTGACCTTACGAGCACAAAAGAAACAGTAAGGAGCATTTTGGCATTATATAATTCCTAGAAATGGCAGCTATATAAAAAGAATTCATTTCGAGTGCTCATCTTTTGTAGCTTTGGTAGACTCAGGTGTGAAATCTATTATTGCAATTCTTAAATCTTTGAAATGGAATTTAATGGGTTGAAGATTAAAGGGTATGGGGAGCAAGCAGCACTGTGGAGGTACAGGCAGATAGTCTTGCAATTATTTTAGGACCTTTTGGGTACCCCATGTACCTTCCAGCTAGTTAAATTTTGTAGTCATTCTTCTATTTGTGCAGAGAAAGATATCTGTGCATTTGCTAGAATACTGCTGAGTGCGTTTCTGATGAAGGACTTATGCCTGATCTGCTGTGCCTTTCCAGCACCACTCTTTGACTCTGATCTCCAGCATCTGCAGTCCTCGTTTTCTCTTGAGTGCATCTCCAGCAACATTTGAGATGGTCAACGCCATCTAGAATAAATTGTCTGCATAATTAATACCCTAACCACTTCCTTCATGACTGACATCAACTACACGATGCACTTCAGTAGGTCATCCATTTTTCTCATACATCCAATCGTTCAAAGGACAAGGGTAGCAGATAGATGGGAGTATGCCACCGGTAAGATCCCCTCTTAAGAGAGTGACCATCCTGGTTGGGAAATATATCATTGTTCCTTCATTGTTGCTAGGTTAAATCCTGACACTCCCAAACAGCGCTCTGTGTAGCTACATGCCCAGGACTGAAGCATGAGGGGAAGTAGTGGTAATGCCACTGGACTATTGATTCACAACCCCAGGTGAATGCTTTGGGTTCAAATCACAGTTAATTTCCAGTTCATTGCAAATCTGAAATCAAACCGTGGTTTTCATGGTGACTATGTAATTACTGTGTTGTTAATACAATTTAAGAACAGCTTCTTCCCCACTGTTAGCAGACTTATGAATAGACATATATTGGAGCTAATCTTTCACTGCATCCTCTGTGTAGCTGTAATGCTATATTAAGAAATCTGTTCTATTACGCTGATGTTTTAGCATATGTCAGAAGATGTGACAATAATAAGTCAAATCAAATCAAAAGCTCGTCTGATTCACTAATGTCCTTTAGGAAAGGAAATTCACTACCCTTATCTGGGATGGGCTACATCGACTCTGGACCCACACTAATCTGGTTAATTCTTAACTGCCCTCTGGGCAAATTGGGATGCTTTTGCTTTTGTATTTACAGTGGGAAAAGAGGATAGCCTGCCAGAAGTCCTGAGGAAATTAATAGTGGATGGGAAACAGGTACTGAATAAAACTAAGGTGAGTAAAACATCGATAATGAGGAAATGACTGGAATCAAAGGGTGACAAATGCCTGGGATTTGGCGGATTCCATCGGCGGGTGTTAAAACAAGTAGACAAGCGGGTCAGAGAAACCCGAACTGTAATCGTTCAGAATTCCCGGGATACAGGAGTCGTCGCTCCGGATTGGATTCCTGCACGTGTCAGTCGCGCTTTTTAAGAGTGGAGAACCCGGAAAACTCGGGAATTGCAGAGCATGGAGCTTAGCACCTATGGCAGGGAATTTGTTGGAGTCTATAATCAAGGCTGGGATAAGTGAGCACCTCAAAAATTGTTGAGTTAATCAGGGAGAGCCACATGACAGGTAGGTGCAGAGGTTTTGAAGAGGGGACTAAGGTAGTTGTCAGGGAATAATGTCAATAGATGTTGTTCACATGGACTTCCAGAAGGCATTTGACAAAGTCCACTTATGTAGGTAGAAGCCAACAGAATTGAGGGCAAATTCCTGACACGGCTAGGAAATTGTTTGAGTGGCAGGCGACAGAAAGTAGAGATAATGGGTAGGTTGTCAATTGGCAGGATGTAACCAGTTGTGTCTCACAAGGACTTGTGTTAGGGCCTCAATTGTTGATGTTATTTGTTAAGGAAATGGATAATGGCACAGAAAGTCATATATCATAATTTGTGAATGACACAAAGTTAGGCTGCATTGTAGACTGTATGGATGACAGCATAAAATTGCAAGGGGATACTGATAGATTAAGTCAATGGGCAAAACTATGGCAAAAGCATTTGAATGAAAGCAATAGTGAGGCTATCCATTTTTGGATCAAGAATGGACAGATCAAGGTATTTTTCTGGATGGTATGAAGTGCACGTCCAAGGAGACTTGGGGTTTCAGGTGCACACATCTTTAAAATGTCACGGACACGTACAGAAAATAATCCAGAAAGCGAACAGATTGCTGTCCTTTCTAAGTAGAGGACTGGAGTAGAAGGATGCCGAAGTTATGCTGCAGTTCTACAAAACCCTGGTTAGATAGACCCCACTTGGAGAACTGTGAGCGGATCTGGGCAGCACACCTTCTGAAAGGAGTAGAATATTGATTTACCAGAATGATACCTGGACTTGCATGGTTAAGATGGAAGGAGAGATCATGTCATTTAGGCCTGTGGTCTGTAGAATTGAGAATGTGAATGGGTGGTATGATAAAAGTCTTGAAGACATGAATAGGAAAAGAGAAG
>NW_025201846.1:0-7385 GCF_004010195.1 Chiloscyllium plagiosum
AGCGTTTTACTTTTTCAAAATCACTCAGGATGAAAGTGCATCATGAGGCCATGACGTCTCTCAAATATGCTCCACTATTCAGGCAAAGGGAGCACCTAAACACTTGAAGTCTTACTCTCTTCTTGAAGACAGGTGCCACATTGGAGTTTTGCCAGTTTCACTGGAACACTCTTGTAATCCCGAGATTTATGGAACATTTCACAAAGTGCCACCAGTCACTCTGTAACCACTTCTATTAAAACAAGTCATGAATTGCTAATGAGCTGTTTACCCTTGATCTTTTCTGTTTGAGAAAAGCCTTGTTCATTTTGTTAGAGACAATGCAAAACTTTCATCTGACTACAATTTTGTTTATAATGTTGAAACTCTTTGTGCCTTCCCCTGTGAGGAACGATGTAAAATATTGTTTAAATTCTCTGCTTGTTCCCTGAAACCAGTTCCCCAGTCACATCCTCTTGTACCACACGGTCAGCGTGCAGTTGCCTTTAGCAGAGTGAGATGAAGGCTGAGTATACCTTTTGAAATTTGGATCACAGTGGGAATTCAGTGCAAAGGGGGAGAGGTGTTTTCAATAAAGTTTACTCAAAGAAGGAAACTTTCCGAAATGAGATGTGAGTGGGAGGTGTAAAACAGCATGAATGGAGAGGCAGAGCCACACTGAGACCAGAGAAAAAGTGGCAGCACAAAACGCAGCTTGATGCTACAGCAGAGTAGATAGGCTTGATCAAAGAGTTTCAGGTGAAGTGGGTAGAGACCATAATGTGAGAGAATGTCCTCTGTAATTTGAGACGAAGAACCTGGAATCAGAAAGGGGAGACGAGCAGGGAAGAGGATGGAGCAGCAATGGTAGGATTTTCTTTGGGGTAAATCAGGAAGCATTGCTGAAATTCATGCCTAACATCTGCTTATGGTCCCTGAAATAAACATTATAAATCTGGCTCTCCACTATTGCTCATCAATAGTATCCTTGAGACCTTTTGTCAACCGTGGGTGGTTCACCTGCTTATCGAGTTCTTCATCTTGAACAGAAACAATAATTACTGAACGGTTTGGGATATCTGCTTGAATGTCTGCTCACGTATACTCACTGACATTCCTCTGGGTCTATTTTCACATTCCGCTTCAGACCGGATGTGAGGCAGAAATCCCCAGTTTAGATGCCTGGTTCTTTTCAATCATTCAGGGGAGATTTCTGCATGTGGCTGAGCCCATGATCAGCGGACGCTGTCTCCATTCTCCCAGTTTTTCCATCTCTGCTATTTTTTGTTTGATGATACCACATTCCTGTAAGCTGTGTCTAATGTGGCCACCGTTTCCTTCAAACCAGAAATCCCCTAACTCTGGTGGCCAGGGCCTTCAGCTGTCACTGTCCCATTTCCCACGGTGTTGCCCTCAATCTGTCCCCTCCATGCCAGAACAATGATAGATTCCTCTTTGTCTACACTTCCTCCTGCACTAGAATCCACATTCACATAATCATCTTACGCCATTTCCACCATCTCCAACAGGACAGCACCATCAAACACATCTTCCCCTCCCGCCAACTTTCAGTATTTCACAGGGACCGTTCCCTCTGTGTTACCCCCATCACCCCGAACACTTCCCCACTCCCCCATGGCACCTTCCCATGCATTTGCAGAAGCTGCAACACTTGCTCATTCACCTCTTCCATCCTCACTGTCCAAGGCCACAAACATACCTTCCAGGTGAAGCAGCATTTCGCTTGTAAAGTTTTAATCTGCTCTCCTGTCATTGCTGCTCACAATGCAGTCTCTCTATATTGGCGAGACCAAATAGAGATTGCTTTGAGGAACACTCCACTCTATCTGTAGAAATAACACTGATCCTCTCATTGCTTCCCATTTCAATAACCTACCTTGCTTTCATGCTAACATTTCGGCCCTGGGCTGCTGCAATGTTCCAAAGAAGCACAACCCAAGCTCGAGTAACAACTCATTTTACACTTCCGTACGTTACATCATGTAGGAGTTAATGTACAATTTCACAACTTCACAGACTGACCCCATTATAACTGTTCTCCAGTTTCCGTACATTCTCCCTCCTGGTCTCCCTATGATCTTGTGTGGTTGTGTCTTCTTTATCTTTCAATCAAAAGAGAGAATCCCTTTTCCCCATTCATAGCTTAATTTAAAGCTATTGCACATGATCTTCTCGTCCACCACTACTAAAAGCATTTTTATCTTTTGCCACACCCTATTTTACCCGTCAACCCACTCCCCACATCTGTCAAGGGATTATAAAGCTCATTTTCCAATCCTTTTCAGTTCTGAAGAAGTGTCATACTGGACTTGAAACGCTAACTCTGTTTTGCTGTCTCTGCAGATGATGCCAGACCTGTTGACTTTCTCTAAAAACGAATAGGCTCAGAACAAGTTATCAATTATACAAATAACTATGGATTCTGGAAATGAAAATGCAAAAATTGCTGGAGAAAATGGGAGCTTTGTCGAAGGGTAACTGGCCGTAAAAACATAACTCTGTTTTCACTCCACAAGATGCTACCAGACCTGCCGAGTTTCGTCGGCAATTTCTGTTTTTTAACAAGTTCTACAGACGTGTGTTAAAGTTGCTCAAACGCCCTGTCTAACACGGAACGCCATGCACTGGGAAGTGACCGATCATGCAAGGTGCCCAAATTCCTTGATCTGAAATTGCATCAGGCTGGCATCACTGGCACTGCAGAACTCTTAATTGTGGTCAGGGAGAGAAACTGAAGGAAACAAATTCACATCAAACACAGAAGATGACATTGGGGGAATGGAAAAGGTTCAGATGCATGTGTTAAGGGATTTGAGTAAAGTAACAAATTGGACACGTGACACCAGGAAGAGACCCTCAGCAGAATGAGAATCGGAAAATTGAAGTGTTACCACATCAGAAACCAGGTTAAGACACTGAGTAAAGGGCTGATGGGTGAATGGGTCTTGGTGTGAACTGGGGGACAGTCAGTAGAATTGAATTGAACATATTGGAGCTCAAAGTGGGCATTAATGTGTTGCGGTACAATGACAGCAGCAGCAGAATTGTATTCAAAAATACTCTGTAACATTTTCCCCAGGATAGTCCCTCAGCCTGCCATTACCATCAAACCGAATTTTGGTTCAGTGACGAGTGTGAATGAACATAATAGGGTCGGAACCATGTGTACCTAAACCTGATGAAATCTATTAAGTCTACCGCACTTGACGGGTTACATTCGAAACAGCAGGACTAACATCTGATACAGAGGGCGAAATAATCCCAAGACAACAGATCAGATCGAAGTTCTGCAGTGCTGCCACATCCAGATGTAAATGTCGATAGATTATTAAACAACTCACTGGAGGAGAGGACTCCATAAATATCACCAACCGAAATCATGGGACAGCCCTGTACATCAGTGTAAAAGGCATTTTTGTATTATCTGCACCGTCCTCAGCCAGAAGTGCTGAGTTGATGATCCACCTCACCCTCGTCATGCTGCCCGCAGAATCACAGATGCCAGTCTTTAATCGATCTGATTCACTGCACGTGACATGAAGAAACAGATTAACACAGTAGATACGACAAAGTCAATCGGCCCTGACATCATTCCTGCAATAGGACTGAAGCCTTGTGCTGCACAACAAGCCGTGTCACTGGGGAAGCTGTTTCATTCCAGATCCAACTCTGACATCTCCCTGGCAATGTGGAAATTTACTCAGCTATGTCCAGTCCCATAACAAGGGAACAACTACAGTCTGACCATTTACCACGCCGACTCCCATCGCAATAGTCACATTGGTGGGAGTTCTTTTTGACAGATCTGTGAAGTAGCACAGAAATAACCTGCTTGGTGTGGTTTCAGATAGGTCCCCATGTGGAGATGGTGCTGTTGTAGAAATATCATGGATTACTAATCGAGACAAGGCTAATGCTCTGGAAGCTGGTGGAAGTTATAATTAATAAAAGATCGAGATGTAAAACCTGGAGTCATTAATAGTGACCTTGAAGCCAATGTCGATTGTAAATATCAATTTCCTTCCTCAATGTACTTTCAGGAATTGAATCTCTGGTGCTTTCCTGGTCTGGCCTAAAAGTGACTCCAGACACACACATATATGAAAAACACTTCAATGGTCTCGGAAACGGCCAGGCAAGACACTCTATTGTATCAAACTGCTTTGAAGTCTTAAAGAATAAAACCGCACAGATCACCCGGCACCAGCCTCAGTATTGGAACGGGAAACACTATCCTGTTTACCCTGCAGAGACCTCCTTCCTAACATCTGAGAGCAGGTGGCAGGATTTACAGAGCTTTCCCACAGACTGCACAGAAACATCGGGAAAGGAGTAGGTCATTCAACACACTGAGCATCCTCCATTCTAGTTCATGGTGAAAATCTCCACAATTCAGTTTTCACACACAGTGTTCATATCCTTTAGCCTGTTTAAACATCGGAATACATAAAATAGGAACTACTGTATTCGCTTTGGTCCTTCAATTTTGATCCTCCATTTAATATACAGGCAGTTATCCAATAAGGTGTGTTTATTAAACGCAATTTCGCTGCAACACAATTAGTGAATTGTGCCCCTTTCTTTATAAAGCGAGCTCCCGTTCACTGTTATGGGAGTCCGCCTCTGGCACCAGCTGAACAGCAAATCCCAGCCTCAGAATTCCTCTGTTTGCCAAATGCACCCTCAGTGTGTTCAGATAAAGCAGGAATGTAATCCGCTCTGCAAACCTTGAAACTGAGCCTGAATGTGAGATTTGTGGTCTACATTTAGAAGGAATTTTATTTCAAACGGGAGGGGAATATCTTGGAGAGAACTGGAATGCTGCATCGGCATCACGTGGTCAGTCAGCTCGCGCGATTTCTGGTGAAGATCTTGGTGAAAGGTACAGTGCTGTAGTCAGTGACTGCAGTGTTAAAGTGTGACATTTACTGCACTAACTCATTGCAATATATAGTTTAAAGATTTATGTAGCCTGTGCCAATGTTTGTGTTAGGCTGACTATTATTCTTTTTGATGTTTACTGGTAATTTTGGGGGTTCACACCGAAGTTTCTTTTTCCCTTTGGCCCCATTATTTATATTGCACCGTTTTCTATATTACGGTGTTCCACGGGAACACAGCTGCCACATTATTGGATAACTCCCTGTAATTATTGCTGATTCTTTACCTCCGCAAACAAACTCCTGCACTCTTCCCATCGCTTCTGTGTCTTGAAATCCTTATTTATTTTCAGTACCTTAGCTTTCACAGCCTGATCAGGGAAATAATTCCCCAAGTTCACCAGTCTCTGAGTGCAGACATTTAGTCTCATCTCAACGCACTTTGGCCTGTCTGTACCCAACACTGTGAGCCCGTGTTTTGGACATCCCACCCAGGGGAATTATCATCCCTGCTTCCAATCTGTCTCGCCATGTCAGAGTTTTATATAGTTCACCCATTTTCCTAAACCTCCATGGAATACAGGCACAGTCGCCCCAAACTCTGTTCCCACAACAAGCCTGTCATCCCAGAGATCAGTCTGGTCATCCTTCGCTGCTCTCCCTCAATGTCACGTTTGTTCTTTAGTGGGTGTGGAGACCAAAACTGCACATAATACTACACAATGTTCAAGATGGGGTCCCAACAAGGGCCTGTACAGCTGCAGTAAGACACCCTTACTCCTGTACTCAAAACATCCTGGAATGAAGGTCAGCACACCATTCATTTTCAACAAAATTGTGTATTCCCGTGACAGCTGAGTCTGCTCTAACCTGAGTAGGAACCTTACAGCAGGCTGTTAAAGTGTGGCTGCTGCTGTACAGGGTCTTAACGAGATCACTTCTGGAATAATGTGCATAGATTTAATCTCCTCACTAAGAAAGTGTATTGGTATTAACTCAGATATTATTCCCTCAACTGATTTCTGCAATGAAGGTGTTAATCATAGAATCCCTACAGTGTGGAAGCAGACCATTTGACCCATTGACTCCACGCTGATCCTCCGAAGGCCATCCCATACAAACCCACTCCCTAACCCCCTTCCCAACCCAATCTCTGCAACCTAACATTTTCCATGACAAATGCACTTAACTGGCACATCTTGGGACTTTGGGAGGAAACTGCAGTACACGACAGACACCCCTTGCAGGCACAGGGGGAATGTGCATAATCCACACAAACAGTGACCCGAGACTGAAACTGAACCAGATCTCTGGTGCTGGGAGGCAGCAGAGCTAACCACTGATCTACCTACTGTGGACAACGCAACCTGCCTGCTCAATTCAACACTCGAAATGTGGCATAACAGCAGGGAGATTCCATATGTCTCCAAACTTGTCATTGCGCAACAGGATGACGACGATGGTATCTTAAGTGCCTTGGTCAGGAACAGGCGCAGGACATGCAAGACATCGAAGCTATAGTATAGGAACACCAGGAGGACATTCAGCCCATCGTGTGTGTAAAGCAGGAACAGAATGAGTCCAATCAGCCACCCATGCCCCTCACACAGCAATTGGAGCCGATCTTTCACAGCCTCGTGCCTATTTCACAAGAATTGAAACGGACTGTCGAGGTTATGAAAAGGGAAGAACTTAGAATAACCAACTTCACTCGGGAATGGTATGAGCAAACGATTGGGACTAAAGACAAATTGTTCAAATCTGGTATTAACGAATGAACAACAGGAGACTTTGAAAGTCAAACCACAATCCATCAAACTCGACATGATTGTATGAAGGATAAATCATGTTTGAATGATTTTCCTATCTTTTTCGTATTAAGAAGTGTGACAAACAAGTTGAATAAGGGGGATCTGAAAGATGTATTATATCTGGACTTCAAGAAGGCAATGCATAACATGCTTGACGAAAGATGAATATGCAAGACAAGAGCACATGGGGTTGGAACAATTTATTTGCTTGGAGAGAAAATTGGCTTACCAATAAAAACCATGATATGGAGGTGCTCGCTTTGGACTGGGTTGAGTAAGGTCAATAATCTCATGGCACCAGGTTATAGACTGACGGGTTTATTTGAAAACACACGCTTTCATTGTCCTGATCCTTCATCAGGTGTTAAAGGCAGAAGACCATAGGCACAAAATTTATTAGGAAGAGATGAAAGGCTTATATAAACCATGCACATGAATTGAACACATCGAAGATGGCTGCTAAATCTTAATTCGGTTAGAATGGAGATGCAGGTTTTGATTGATGAATTTGCAAATCCCAGAGTTCCTTTCAACTCCTGCCTGGAGATACCTTCAGGTATTATCAATGTAAAGGAGGTGACCCTTCCAGTAAGACAACGTATTTTAGGCATGCGGTCTTGTCTGGGGTCTGTATGTGTCTTCACCTGGAAACAGACTGGGATTATTTCCAAAGTAGGAGTTCATAAAATATCAC
>NW_025201847.1:0-2897 GCF_004010195.1 Chiloscyllium plagiosum
AACGCAGAAAGCCATAAAAGCTGATCTTTAACAGTAAAATGTCTTTTCACCAGAACTGTCCTGGTGTTCTCCATGAGTCTGACGCTACAATTGTCTCTGGTCAGTAAAAGCTGCCACATGGGGATTGATTTCACAACCTTGGTATTCAAATGGATCGATTTGTTTGAAGGTCCCGATGGTGGTATTGGGGCACGTTCACCCAACAAAGGTGACCGCAGCAGCAGCACAGACAGAACAGCATGAATGTGAAAGACAGTGATAGATTGAGCATTGCCCCAGAGAAATGGGAGGAGGGACGGAAAGGAGGTTTAATGATCGTGGGAAGGAGAGGAGAGAAATCTCCGACAACCGGTATGTTTGAATCTTGATATATGAAACGCAGAGATGTGAGAGAGCGGAATTTGAAGATAAAACAATTAATTTCTTAGCATGTGTCACAAAAAGGACAACGGAGAGAACACTGAGTGCCGTGATTTGGTTTCAAATCGAGGTTGCTGTGGTCACAATGCAAAATACAGTTGACCACGATCACAGTAACCACAAAACAGGATGCTTGCAAGCAGCAATAAGTATACTAGCAGAGGAAATGTTCGGAAGAACAGCAAATGTACAGTATCAGTACTCAGCGAACAGTGACAGACATGTGGGAACTGAGAATGAGCTGAATCTTTGAGTTCGATGTCCCCAGAGGCTGTGGAGATCCCTTGAATGAGAAAGTTGAAAACTGAGATTGATCGATTTCGACAAAACATCAAAGACTCGGGAGACAGTACAGGATATTGTTGAAATGTCTGCTTCAATAGCATTTTAGCTTAACATCGGCACAGCCGCCCAGATCCAACTGGAAATGGGGATGGGAATGAATGCGCAGAGTTACTCTCTGGCTCCAGTGATGCAATAGGTGAGCGTCCTGTCCTTCTGTGATGGTACAGAGGCGCAGGAAATTCCTCGGTTGAGTGTGCTCCTGCTCAAGGGAATGGTTGTCCCCGTTTATATTACCATAGCGATTTCTGGTGCATCTTTCTAAGACAACTGAGTGGCACAAGTGGAACGTGTTGAACCCTTAACCTTTCAGTGGTGGGTTTAAAAGATGATTTTGCTATTTGGATCTGTGTTTCCGACACTGGCGGTGGCAGCTACATTTGCTCGCATCTGCTCAGTATCAGTTTCTTCCACACAGTCAAGACCTCAACCTGGAGAAGGTGGTGTTGGGGTGATATTTTAAACTAGTCATCCTTGGCGACTGGAATACAGAAAAGGTGATGTTTACGTTCGACGAATAAAACCTGAAATGCAAGCCTGACCTCAGGAACAGAGATCATGATTTTAATTTCCTGCAATCTCATTCATTCATGTCCCTTATGCAGGGGATTCAACCATCTTCATCAAGTCCGGCCTACGAGAGACTCCAGGACCAGAAAAAAAAAAAACATGAGCTCACCCTTAATTCAGGAATCCCCATCATGTGGGGAAGCAGGCTTGTCGGCCCTTCCAGTTCAAACGGTACATCGGAAGTGCATCCCACCAGACCCCAGGTTATTCCCTGTCCCATAAGACTGCATTTCCCATTGTTGATCCCTGTAACAGGTACACCTTTGGTCAGAGGGAGAAATAAAAACACAAACACACAGAGAATGTGCAGACCGCCCACAGACAGACACCCGAGGCTGGGATCGCACCCAGGTTTGTGGTGTAGCCAGACAGCAACGAACGAGGGGCGAAAAATAAATGTTGTCCTGACCAGTGTTACTTACACCCTGTGGGTGAATAAGGAAGAATGAAAACACATTAACAACATGGAAAACGGGATTTGTACCTGTGTGCTCACAATTTGAAAGGATCGTTCACCCTGAGTAGAAAAAAGGACACTGATACCGCAGAGAAAGCAGGGCAATGTGGGAACTGCTGGAAGGGATTCAATTAACCACAAAAATTGAAACTCATTTAATCAGTAACACTGGAGAGAGACCGTTCACCAGTCCCGTGTGTGGGAAGGGATGACTGATGAAACAACCTCCGAGACTCCAGCAGTATTACATATCCCATCAGGTGTTCGATTATGTTTTCAGTGCTGCTGTTAATCCCAACCAGCTATTCGCTCCATAGCGTCAATCATAGAGTCATACAGCATGAAGGCATACAGGCCCGTCAGTGCAACCAATCCATGCTGAACATACTGCCAAACTAATCTACTCCCATCTGCCTCCTCCTGTACCCGTTGAGTGGTTATAATGCCCTTGTAGTTTTATTACTGTGTTGTTAATCCAAAAAACCAGGTAATATTTTGGGGACAAAGAGTTCAGGTCCTGGCATGACAGATGGTGGAGTTTGAATTCAATAAGCACCTGGAATTGAAGAATCTCGTGATGACCTAACTCAGTTGTGTGGAAAATTCCATCTGATTCACGCATGCCAGTTCGGGAAGTAAATTGTCATATTCAGCTGCTCTGTCCCACAGGAGACTCCAGATGTATAATCCCGCGGTTGACTCTTAAATATCCTCTGGGAAATAACTGATGTACTAGGCATGAATAAATTTATTTTAAAAATCCCACTTTCCCATTCATATTTGGAATCAATTGTCCATTAAATGTTGCAAACATACCCTCATCCATCACTTCCTCAGCAAGTTAATTGCACACGTGAAACACCTTCCTTAAAAAAAGCCTCACATGATTTAAAAAAAACTCTGTCTTTTCATCTTAAACATATGCCCTCTCACCTTGAAATCCCCATCCTGAGAAAAGGCAGCTATCGTTAACTCGAACTTGCCTCTCAATAGTTCATAGACTTCTATCGGGTTGCTGTGGTTCTGTTCGCCGAGCTGGAAATTTTTGTTGCAAACGTTTCGTCCCCTGGCTAGGTGATATCCCCAGTGCTTGGGAGCCTCCTGTGAA
>NW_025201847.1:3316-7385 GCF_004010195.1 Chiloscyllium plagiosum
GTGGCATGTCCTCGTTCCATTGTCTTTCTCTTAGGCATCTGTTGATGAAATTGCGCGGGAATCCGTTTTTGGGGAATACCTTGTACAGGTGTTCCTCTTCCTCTTTTTGCAGTTCTGGTGTGCTGCAGTGTGCCGGACTGACAACCGGAAGCAGCAGGGACAGGCCACTATAAATGCCGGAGGAAACACCACAGAAGCGCTTCACAGGAGGCTCCCAAGCACTGACGATGTCACCTAGACAGGGGATGAAACATTTGCAACAAAAATTTCCAGCTCGGCGAACAGAACCACAACAACGAGCACCCGAGCTACATATCTTCTCCCAAATTCTGTCAGGTCGCCGTTCAAACCCCTAACCTAGAGTGAAAACAGTCTCAACTAGGAGACAGTGAGAACTGCAGGTGAGAGATCAGAACCCAGAGTGTTGTGCTGGGATGCACAACAGGTCATGTAGCATTTGAGGAGCGGGAGAATCGACATTTCGGGGAAGAGCCTGATGAAGAACACTTGCGCAAAAAAAATATTCTTCTGCTCCTGGGATGCTGCCTTACCTGTTGTGGTTTTCCATCACCCCGATCTCGAAGCTGAAAATAGTCTCAGCCTATCCAGCCTTTCATTATAACTCAAACCTTCCACACACAGCAACATGCGTGTATACTTTTCTGAACCTGCTCCAGCTGAATAATATCATTCCTACAACTGGGCGACCGGAACTGGAAATAATACTGCAGAAGAGGCCTCATCAATGTCCTGCAAAGCTTCAACAAAACGTCCCTGCTCCTATACACAAAGGACTGAAGAATGAAGGGAAGTATGTTAAATGCCTTTGAACCACCTTGTCTGTAGGTGATGAAAACTACAAGGAATTATGTACCTGCACCCCGAGCTTCTGTGTTCTCCAACACTACACTACTTGTTGTTGTAACAAAATGCAATACCTTCCATTCATCCAGATTGAACTCCATGTTACATTTTTCAGTCCAACGACTCATTGGATGAAGATCCTTTTGAAACTTCGATAATCTTCCTCACTGTCTACAATTCTGGCGTCGCCTGCAAACCTACGAATAATGCCTGCAGTGAGTTCCACTGTTTTCTCATATAGATCAATGATTCATATTTACTTATAGTGGCCATGATTTAGCGGTGTGCTGATCATACAAAAGTTAGTCATGCAATTAACAGTGAGGAAGAAAGCCGCAGACTGCAGGGAGATATTAAACATTCGGAAATGAAAATGGTGAAAGCAATTCATTCCAGGCATGTTGGTGATAGTGAAGCAAGTTCAAACTTCAAACCAGCTGCCCACGCTCCAGTTGTGGCACTCAGCTGTCTCAACAAGATGCTCTGTAGATTGCTATAAACGGGAAAAAAATTACCCTTCTGCCCCGTCTTTGACCAGGAGCACTCCCAACCTCGGAATTGCTTGCGCCTCTAAACCGTCATAGAAATGCCCTGCATTCACCGGTTGTGTCACTGGAGTTTTCGAGTATCTGTGCGACCTCATTCCCATCCCGACTTCCAGTTGAATCTTCGCGACTGCGCCACTCAATTCCTCTGATTCTGGGGCTGGGAATTGGGACTATGTGGCAGCAGTGTTTACTGCCTTGTGTGGGGAAACTGGTGAAGTAGCCGATGGTAAACTGCATTACTATTGAAGCATACATTTCAACAACACCTGCACTGTCCCCGGAGTTGTTTTATGTTTTCGAGAAATCTATTTATCTCAGCCTACAGCATATAAATAATGGAATCACCACAGCCACTGGCGGAACCGATATGAAACGGTCAGCCCATTCTGAGTTCTAACATATCTGCCACTGTTCGCTTATCACTGATATTGTGCATTTGGTGCGCTGCCTAACATTTCCTATGATACTGTACTTATTGCCTGTTGCTCGCGTGCGCGTCTGTGGGCCGCTGTGATCGTATCGTGGTTAGTACTCTGTGTTGTGGCCGCAGTAACCTCGGTTCGAATGCGAGTCACAGCAGTAATCGCTCGAAGTGTCCCAGTTTTTGTGAAACACAAAGGAATCAGTTGCTTTAACATGGTAATTTTCTCCAAGGTGATGATCTTTTCCCTTCAAATTCTGCTTGCTCACATCTCTGTGTTTCATCTGTCAGAATTCAAATTCACCCGTTCTCAGAAGTGTCTCTCCCACCTTCGATCACTAACTGAACGTTCCGTCCCACACCCCCATTTCATCAATTTAGAGATGCCGGTGTTGGACTATGGTGTACAAAGTTAAAAATCACACAACACTGCCTTAAATGTTAAGTATGTTAAGTATGGAAGTATGTTAAATGCCTTTGAACCATCTTGTCTGTAGGTGATGCAAACTACAAGAAATTATGCACCTGCACCCCTAGCTTCTGTGTTCTCCAACACTACGCAAAGCCCTACTCTTGTTGTTGTACCAAAATGCAATACCTTCCATTTATCCAGATTGAACTCGAAGTTACATTTTTCAGTCCAACGACTCATTGGATTAAGATCCTTTTGAAACTTAGATAATCTTCCCCACTGTCACCAATTCTGGCGTCGCCTGCAAACCGACAAAGCATGCCTGCAGTGAGTTCCACTGTTTTCTCATATAGATTAATGATTCATATTTACTTGTAGTGGCCATGATTTAGCGATGTGCAGATCATACAACAGTTAGTCATGCAATTAACCATGAGGAAGAAAGCCGCAGACTGCAGGGAGATATTAAACTATTGGAAATGAAAATGGGGGAGGCAATTCATTCCAGGCAAGTTGGTGACAGTGAACCAAGTTCAAACTTCAAACCAGCCGCCCTCGTTCCAGTTGTGGCACTCAGCTGTCTCAGCAAGATGTACTGTAGATTGCTATAAACGAGAAAATAATTTCCCTTCTGCCCCGCCTTTGACCAGGAGCACTCCCAACCTCGGAATTGCTTGCGCCTCGAAACCATCACAGAAATGCCCTGCATTCACCGCTTGTGTCACTGGAGTGTTCGAGTATCTCTGCGACCTCATTCCTATCCCGACTTCCAGTTGCATTTTCGCGACTGCGTCACTCAATTCCTCTGATTCTGGGACTGGGAATTGGAACTATGTGGTAGCAGTGGTTACTGCCTTGTGGGGGGGATACTGGTGAAGTAGCCAGTGTTAAACTGCATTACTATTGAAGCATACATTTCAACAACACCTGCACTATCCACCGGAGGTTTTGATGTTTTCGAGAAATCTATTTATCTCAGCCTTCAGCATATTAATGATGGAATCACCACAGCCTCTGGGGGAACCGATATTAACCGGTCAGCCCATTCTAAGTTCCCACATATCTGCCACTGTTCGCTAAGCACTGATATTGTGCATTTGGTGCGCTGCCTAACATTTCCTATGATACTGTACTTATTGCCCCCTGCGAGCGTGTGCGTCGGTGGAATGCCGTGATCGTATAGTGGTTATTGTTCTGCGTTGTGGCCGCAGCAACCACGGTTCGAATCCGAGTCACGGCAGTAATTGCTCTATCTGTCCCCGTTTTTGTGAAACACAATGGAATCAGTTGTTTTAGCATGGCAATTTTCTCCAATCTTTTCCCTTCAAATTCTGCTCGTTCACAACTCTGTGTTTCATAAGTCAGAATTCAAATCCATCCCTTCTCAGAGATTTCTCTCCCTCCTTCGATCACTAACTGAACGTTCCGTCCCACACCCCCATTTCATTAATTTAGAGATGCCGGTGTTGGACTATGGTGTACAAAGTTAAAAATCACACAACACCAGGTTAGAGTCTAACAGGTTGAACTGAGGACGAGGTTTCGGAGCGCTGCACTTTCATCATGTGGTTGTGGAGTCATTTCCTATTTCATTCAGGCACTGCAGAATCTAACACTGACTCTCACATTGACACTGTTCAGTCTGTGCTGCTGCGGTCACTGTTGCTGGGTGAACGTGCCCCAACCCCACCATCTGGACCTGCAGACCAGTTGATCCATTTGGTTACAGCTGTGGTGAGGCCAATCCTCAGGTTCCAGCTTTCACTGATATGGACTTGCGATTATTGGGGCTCAAGCTCAGAAAAATGACACAGGACAATATCG
>NW_025201848.1:0-1333 GCF_004010195.1 Chiloscyllium plagiosum
AGCCTCGTTTCACGGAGGTTCTTTTTGAGAAGTCGGGCATTTTTGCACAAGTCAAGTTAAGAAAGCCGGGATCTCTCGCAAGACTGCGCGGGAGAAAACAATTGTAATTCTAGGCGGGGAGTCTGAATTATGAATTCAATAATAGCCTCATCTAAGCGATGGTGCAGCTAGCGCCAGCGCCTGTCTCTGTGGCGCAATTGGTCAGCGCGTTCGGCTGTTAACCGAAAGGTTGGTGGTTCCAGCCCACCCAGGGGCGGTGTGTTCGCTATTCTTCCCTGGCTTCGAAGTTAGACGCTTTTAATGGGGTCAGGAAAATGTACCCCAAACGGAAATCCTCTCCATAAAGGGGTTTCTGAATTGAATTAATGTCTAACGAAAGGGACTGTGGATGCTGAGAAGCCGAGACAAAAAGAGAAACTCGGCAGGTTTGACAGGACCTGTCGGAGAAAACAGAATTTTGAAATGTTGACTCTGATTCTCTTTCCACAGATGTTGCCGGACCTGCTGAGTTCCTCCTGCAATTTTTCGTTTTGTTTTTAACAGAAAGTTCATTTCACCTTTTGGGATCAAACACCTGGACTCGCCATGTGCAGATATTTAACCCTTTCGAATCACTGTGAAGTGATTGGATTCAAACAAACTCTGCGTTGATTCACTCTTTCTCAGCTCCACAGGCAGACAGACCTGGGAAGTGAAGTTGTCAGTGTGGTTCTGTATTCGTGGGCCGAGTGGTTCATGCGATGGACTTGAAATCCATTGCGGTTTCCCCACGCAGGTGTGAACCCTGCCGACTAAAAAATGAGAAATGAGCTTGCTCCCCGGCTGCTTCTTTAAGATTCAAATCAGTGGAGGGGGAAAAGTATTTCACTCACATTGGGACTGGTGGGAATCTGCAACCCAATGCCTGTTCGGGTGGAACAAGCAGATACCCGCGTGCTTCGTTTGAGGCTATGAGCAAAGTGTTTGGAAATGAGACTAGAACAGTGAGGGGCTTGAAATCGTGATCGAAATGAAGCAGGCACCTGAGGACAAGGGTGTTTCCTTTGGCAGTGAAAGATACTGCTTCACAAAGTTGGGCCTGTGGAAGGGAACCAGTGACGGTGATTATCTTTGGCTGTTCACCTTGTCAATGTTCCCATTGCTGCGCATGTCCGTGTTAACGTCAGAACTCTGCAGCATGGCGGCGTGAGATACGCACAGGCCGGGGCGCAATGGATGACGCATCTGACTCCACCTACCTGTTTTAAATGCAGCTCACAGCTTCTTCACACACCCCAATTAATCTTTCTCATTGTCCTGAAGCCGGCATACGGTTTGAAGTCCCGATCTGCGG
>NW_025201848.1:2401-5368 GCF_004010195.1 Chiloscyllium plagiosum
GTTCTGAACAAACAACGTACCAGCCTCACAACGTCAGCTCTGTTTACCTTTCCACAGATGCTGCTCGACCTGTTGTCTTTCTGCAGTATTCTCTGTGTTTATTTGGCACAAGTGCTGCTTTTCATTCAAGAACTTCAATCCCTGTCCTCTGGTAACTGACTCTGGTCAGTGGCAATTGATTCTTCTGATCATTAATCTGCCCATTCCCACCGCGTCTTCTCCCATCATTACCAACAGCCCCAGGAAATTTCCAGTTAACCTTCTTTGCTCCAAAGCGAACATTCCCAACCTTGGGAATGTCTCCCCAAAATGGAAATACCTCATCGCTGGACATAATGCAAGGCGTACAATTGGGAAAATATTTTGGCAATGGAAAATGGAAATGGAAATGGAAATGGAAATGGAAATGGAAAAATGTTCAAGAAGCAAAACAGAAAGCCCAGTCTCCAGCTTTGTGAATCTTTCGAAACTCTTTGGGAAGCGGATTTCGAGGAGAAGGAAAGATTAGATTAGATTACAGTCGGCCCAACAAGTTCACACAGAACCGCCGAAGCGAAACCCACCCATACCCCTAACCTAACACTATGGGCAATTTAGCATGGCCAACTCACCTGACCCTGCACATCCTTTGGACTGTGGGAGAAACCCCGAGCACCCGGAGGAAACCCACGCAGACACGGGGAGAACGTGCAAACTCCACACAGTGAGTCGCCTGAGGCGGGAATTGAACCCGGCTCCCAGGCGCTTTGAGGCAGCAGTGCTAACCACTGTGCCACCGTGCCGCCCAGATGAACTGTCCGACTGAGCAGAGACAGTGCAGACACCGTCTTCTTGTTGACGAGGCCGGGAGATTGACTCTGATGTTCTCGGGACATGAACTGATCTGAGACATTGAAAGAATTGTCATTCCTGCACATCAGGAATTCAAACCCCTTCTCGCCTCCGAGACAATGAGAGAACTCGGGAACAGGCAAAACACTGAAAGGCTCGAAGGGCGACGGCCCCGGAGTTAGAAAGCTAGGTCCGAGTGACATGGATGTGTCTGAAGACTGTCCCCGGTGTCTCCACAATGAATGTCCCAGGCCTTAGTATGGAAAACCAAAACTGATAGACGACAATTGTCATTCGAGGCGGAACAGGATGAATCATGAATTCGCTAATAGCCTCCCCTAAGCGATGATGCAGCCACAGCTGCTGCCTGTCTCTGTGGCGCAATTGGTCAGCGCGTTCGGCTGTTAACTGAAAGGTTGGTGGTTCAAGCCCACCCAGGGACGGCGTGTTTATTGCTCTCCTTCCAGCAGCGCAGTTGCTGGTTTTTAATGAGATCAGGAAAATGTTCCCCAAACGGAGATCTTCTCCACTGAGGGAGCACAAAGGGGTTTCAAAATTTATTTAATCTCTAACGTAAAGGACTGCGGATGCTGAGAGTCCGAGACAAAAAGAGAAACTGCTGGAGAAAACGGAATTATGGAATGTTGTCTCTGATTTTCTTCCCACAGATGTTGCCTGACCTGCTGAGTTCCTCCTGCAATTTCTCGTTTTGTTTTTAACAAAAAGTTCATTTCACCTTTTGGGATGAAACACCTCGACTCGCCATGTGCAGATATTTATCCCTTTCGAATCACTGTGAAGTGATTGGATTCAAACAAACTCTGCGATGATTCACTCTTTCTCAGCTCCACAGGCAGACAGACCTGGGAAGTGAAGTTGTCAGTGTGGTTCTGTATTCGTGGGCCGAGTGGTTAATGCGATGGACTTGAAATCCATTGCGGTTTCTCCACGCAGGTGTGAACCCTGCCGACTACAAAATGAGAAAAGTCGTCGAAAAGAGAGGGAGCTTGCTCCCCGGCTTCTTCTTTACGATTCAAATCAGTGGAGGGGGAAAAATATTTCACTCACATTGGGACTGGTGGGAATCTGCAACCCACTGCCTGTTCGGGTGGAACAAGCAGATACCCGCGTGCTTCGTTTGAGGCTGTGAGCAAAGTGTTTGGAAATGAGATTAGAACAGTGAGGGGCTTGAAATCGTGATCGAAATGAAGCAGGCACCTGAGGACAAGGGAGTTTCCTTTGCCAGTGAAAGATACTGCTTCACAAAGTTGGGCCTGTGGAAGGGAATCAGTGACGGTGATTATCTTTGGCTGTTCACCTTGTGATGGTTCCCATTCTGCGCATGTCCGTGTTAACATCAGAACTCTGCAGCATGGTGGCGTTAGATACGCACAGGGCCAGGGGCGCACTGGATGACGCATCTGACTCCACCTACCTGTTTGAAATGTAGCTCACAGTTTCTTCACACACCCCAATTAATCTTTCTCATTGTCCTGAAGCCGGCATACGGTTTGAATTCCTGATCTGCGGGAATGCGAATCTTTTCACTGTCTCGCGTCAGTAAGTGTCCCTGAGAACATCGGAGTCAAGTCACAGCGCTGTCAGATGAGGGGAAGCTGAAATAGCCCCACACGCTTCTCACGGGCACATTTGAGTTTGCCCAACTCACCTCCCCAACCACTGCGACTCCTGGGAGTGGAAAGGAAACAATCACCAAAATCCAGTCTTAGCTTTGTGAATCTTCAGAAAATAAGCAAACGTTCATCCCTTCGGATTTTCTATCCTGGGCTGAGAGGGAAGGGTTTTGTCACTCTTTTGTCGCACATTGCAAGTGGATGTTTTGCAGAAAAGCACCACAATGCAATCTGATTAATCAGGACCTGGATGTTTTCGGTCTTTGAATGTAAGTGTTGTGCTCAAGAACTTTGTTGTTCACAGTTTATAATACTTATCTTCCCAGTCCCCTGTATCACTTGTAGAAAATGTTTAGATTGCGTCTTGTAATCCTTTCACTGTCTGCTAATGAGGATAGCGTTTCCGTGTTTTACCTAAATTATCTTGACCTTGCATACCTCAAGCCTCAAGCTAATTTCACGAGAAACCTTCTCCAGTTCAAAAGCCAACTGTTAATGATGG
>NW_025201848.1:6106-7389 GCF_004010195.1 Chiloscyllium plagiosum
AACATTCCCAACCTTGGGAATGTCTCTCCAAAATGGAAATTCCTCATCCCTGGAAATGAATCATGGCGTACAATTGGGAAGATGTTTTGGCAAAATATTGTCAGTTACGAAATGGAAAAATGTTCATGAAGCAAAACAGAAATCCCAGTCTCCAGCTTTGTGAATCTTGAGAAACTCTTTGGGAAGCGTATTTATGGGAGAATGAAAGATGAACTGTCCGACTGAGTAGCGACAGTCCAGACGCCGTCCCCTTGTTAAAGAGGCCGGGAGATTGACTCTGATGTTCTCGGGACATGAACTGATCTGAGACATTGAAAGTATTGTTGTTCCTGCACATCAGGAATTCAAACCCCTTCTCGCCTCCGAGCCAATGAGAGAACTCGGGAACAGACAAAACACGGAAAGGCTCGAAGGGCGACGACCCGGAGTAAGAAAGCTTGTTCCTCGTGACATGGATGCGTCTTCAAACTGTCCCCGGTGTCTCCACAATGAATGTCCCAGGTTTTATTATGGAAAAGTAAAACTGATAGACGACAATTGTAATTTTCGGCGGGGAGGCTGAATTATGAATTCACTAATAGCCTCCCCTAAGCGATGGCGCTGCCCATGTCGTCGCCTGTCTCTGTGGCGCAATTGGTCAGCGCGTTTGGCTGTTAACCGAAAGGTTGGTAGTTGGAGCCCACCCAGAGGCGATGAGCTTCTGGATACCTGTCTCTTTAACACGCCACCCTGTTCTCTAGCCAACATCTCTGTCTCAGGCATGCAGCAGTGTTCCAGCAAAGCTCAGCTCCAGATGGAAGACCAATGTCGCATTTTCCATTTGGAATCCTACAGCCCTCCAGTCTTCAATATCGAGTTCAATATTGTTTGGACTCGAACACTCCCATGCCCTTGAAGCCTACCTCGCCCACACGAGCCCTTGTTTTCACATAGTCTGCTGTTACACACGACTTATTGTTATCCAGGAATAGTCTCCATTAACGGTTAGTCACACTCCTAGACAGATCGTTATTCACGCCTTTGTCCCTCCAATGTTCTCCCTCTGAACTGGTGGCAAAGAGAGCAATGTGGACTGATATCCCTGAGCCAGCTCTTTGTCCCATCTCCAGGAACAGGGTTATCTCCACTGGCGGATAATTAAACCACTTTGTTGTTGCGCTGACGTGAGGAGATTGTGTAAATATAAACTTTTTCTAAATTCCCAACTTCTGTTGATTGAACTGTGTGTTCACTCTGAATCACAACACGTGTCGCAGCGCATTTGGAGGCCCACCTTAGTTCTG
>NW_025201849.1:0-6339 GCF_004010195.1 Chiloscyllium plagiosum
CAGGGATAAGGAGCTCCAGATGGAGAAGGGGAGTAGCGATCATATACTGAGAACATTAGTCTGGAATGTTCCAACAACGAACAGGCATTTATCCGATTATATTTTTTCCCTTTCGCTAAATTATGATTGGCTGTCATTATCATGGCGGATCTATTTTGCACTTCGCATTATTCAATACTTTTATTATCCTTTCCTGTCTATCGTTGGTATCCCTGGTAAGTCGCACGGTCCAGCTAAATTTTTTTTCTAGAAACTAGTTATGACTGTTTTACTGTTCTTTCATATAGTCTTCACTTCTTGTGACTATTATTGTTCATGTTGAGACTCTGAATCCAGATATTGACTCCACAGACCACTACTAACTGCATCAGGGAACTTGTTCAATTACTTTCTCCTTCCTTGTTTCTGGCAGTGTTACTCATGGGTCTCTGTGTTGACCTACTCAGTTTCAGATGTGAACCATTGTCTCACTATCCTTGTTATTTAAATATTGTGAGTGTGGAGGTCATTGCCCACTATTATGTTTACAAACTCCATTTCCCTCCAGAGACTCCATCCCATAACTGACCAATATTTTTTTTAATTCAATTCTTGGACTTCGGAATCCCTGGCTGGCCAACATTGACAGTCCATTCCTATTTGCCCTGAAGCAGGTGGTGGTGAGCTGCCTTCTTGAATTGCGGCAATCCACTTGCTGTTCGTTGACCCATAATGCCTTTAGGGAGGGAATTTCAGGATTCTGACCCAACGACTGTGAATGAACAACGATATATTTCCAAGTCAGGGTGGTGAGTGGCTTGGAGGGGAACTTGCAGGTTGCGTATGACACAGACGAATCACAACTTTGGTGATCCCTTTGGCCATGAGCTGATTCCTGACACCATGCCCTGATCATTATTAATTTTAACTACTCACCGCTCCAGAATGTACTTCACTGGCTTAACCCACCTGCTGTTTGAACCTTGAGCCGTGAAATACAGACTTAATGATGACAACAATCTGCTGCTGACACTCTCGGGTTGAAACCTGCAGAAACAAATCTGCTTCGGGCTCAGACAAAAATCCCATCCAACTGACGTTCCTGAACACGCTGATCTATATCGCTATAGTGTCTGTAAATATCTTTCTTTTAATATTGTCAAACACTTAAACTCATCTGTCCATGAAACATCCCTCAGATTCTTTCTGTCGATTATCCAAATCCCTGAGAGTTGTTCATATTTAACCTGGTTTCCTTTATTTTAAACTGGTCTAATGGAGATAGAAATCTTTCCCAGCTCTGTGTATTTGATATGTGTATCATTCTCATATGATAGTAAACGTTTCCAATACTCCCCATGCAGGGCAGATAATCCAGTTTACTGGGCACTAGCATGGTCTGCACAGCTCTCCGTGTTAGTCGTTAATCTTCTCCCAGTTTATGTTGCTTGAAGTGTTCTGTGAAGCCAATGTAGAATTTGATTAAACAAACCATTTCAGCTGTTCTAAAAATACCTTTTTTTCAATATTCTCATTCTCGTAATTTTGCTCTCTAAGAGTCAATCCTCCAGTTAGTCACATTACCCAGTCTTTTTCTCCTTATTTCCACAACATGCTTTCAGTTAATTAACTGACTGTTTCTGTCTTTAATGTGAATCGTTCTGTCCCACTGTATCTTTCCCTGGCCTTGGTTTTTGGCTCCCTTGTGTATAGAGTACTGACGATGTGAAGTTCCAAAACAGTGAAATCGTGTGTCTTGTGCTTTTGTTCACTTCTCGGTGCGTCCCATGTGGTGTTCCATGTACAGGTCTGGCTGTTGTTCACTTCCCGATGTGTTCTATGTGATGGTCTATGGACAGAGGTTTGTGCGTCGGATTGTTCTTCACTTCCCGGTGTGTCCCATGTGGTGTTCCATGGACAGGGGATGTGTGTCGGGCTGTTGTTCACTTCCGGATATGTCCCATGTGGTGTTCCATGTTCAGGAGTCGGGGTGTCTGTCGGGCTGTTGATCATTTCCCGGTGTGTTCCATGGCGGGGATGGGGGTGTGTGCCTGGCTGCTGTTCACTTCTCGGTGTGTCCCATATGGTATTCCATGTTCCGGGGTTGGTGTGACTGCTTTGACTCACGTCTTTGAAAGGTGGTCTGTGCCTGTCCACTGAACATCTGACGTCTGTGTTTGTCCCTCTGAGTCGATCGTGTGGCTAGAAACATGAAGAATCCCCTTGAGCATTATTGTAAAGGGCCAGGTATCGAACATCACTGACAATGCTGTCACTTTTTTTAAAAAGGTTATTGTCTCATTTTCTTTGAAGAGAGATCTTAAATGCTGTACTGTCTACTGCAAAAAGCTGAAGTAAATAACTTAGGAGGCTTGTAAGGTTTTTTACATTAATAATGATAACAATGGCCAGCTCTCACAGACCAGGCTTTCCAGTTTTTCTGAGCTATAACAGTCTGCCTTTTTGCCAAGGGATGAGTTTAAGGGATGTTAGTACATTGGAACAGTTCTTTAGTAGACGGCACTGTATCTATTATTCTGTTAAGATTCCCAGAAAAGTTATTATAAACTCCTCTTCTTTTTGTATATATTTTTATTAGAGAGTTTAAATAAATTCTGTTTTGCTTAAAGTTACGTGATTTGACCAGCCGCATCACATCTGGAACACCCGTTTGACAACTGCATTTACTGTAAGGTAGTGGGACGGCACAGTGTCTCAGTGGTTAGCACTGCGGACTCACAGCACCAGGGACGTGGACTCAATTCTCACGTATGACTGTGTGGCGTTTTCACATTCTAGCTGTGTCTGCAAGGGTTTCCTCTGGGTGCTATGGCTTCCTCCCACAATCCAAAGATGTGCAGGTCAGGTGAATTGGCCATGAGAAATTGCCCATAGTGTTAGGTGCATTAGTCAGGGGCAAATATGGTGTAGGGGAGTGGGGCTGGGTGGTTTGGTCTTCCGTGGGTCAGTATGGACTTGTTAGGCCGTACGTTTCCATACTGTTGAGAATCTAACCTTCAACAAGTTTGGCGTCCAGGTTACCATCTTAAAGTATTTTAGCTCAGTCTGCTCTGCTCCACAGCAAACTGGGGACACTTGTCCGGTTCGAAATCGATAATCCCAAATTGGCTTCAGGATTAGAATCCCTACAATGTGGAAGCAGGTCATTTGGCCCATCAACTCAAGACCAACCCTCCGAAAAGTAAATTACCCAGAAGCATTTCCCTCCCCATTACTCAATATTAACCCCTGACTCATGCAAGTAACCTACACATCGTTGAACAGTACGGGCAATTTAACATGGCCATTTCACCAGTTCTTTAGGCTGTGGAAAGAAAATGGCACACCTGGAGAAAACCAACGCGGGGACGGGGTGAATGTGCACAGGGAGATGTTTGGGCTCAAAGACAGCGTCTTTTGTTTGTTTTGTGTCTTTTGGTCTGCGTGTTGAATTCGGTTGGTTTGTACAGTGCTTTGTGCAGCAATGGCTATTTCTGTCTCTCAGACTTCTCTGGGTGTGGAAGAAGTGAAGTTGGAGATTTTACAGAAGGTGAGCAAGTCAAAGCTTTTAGAATTAGCAGACAAGCTGGAGTTGGGGGTGTGTTAGCCTGTGAGAAAAGGAGAGATATTTACAGCTGTAGCTTTGCATTTAAATTTTGTTGGAAACACCATCAGAATCTTGGGAAATGGCTGGAATTCATTTGCAGATAACAGAACTTGAACACAAAAAGGAATTGAGACAGTTGGAAATATGGTTAAAAGTAGAATTAAAAGAAAAGGAGAGGAAAATGAAAGACAGAAAAAGGAAAAAGAAAAGCAAAAACGAGAGATTTCCAACTTCAAAAGTTAGCGGTTTGAGAGGAAAGTCGACTAAGCATGGTGGCGATGAAGGGAGACGGTAAGGTGGATGAGGAAGATAGTGAGGATGAGCAACTCTATGGTAGCCAAAGGCCTGATGGGGATCTGTTTAAATACATCCAGGCATTGTCTACATTTGATGAGAAGGATGTAGAAGTCTTTTCAATTTCATTTGAGAAAATGGCTACACGAATGCGGTGGCCAGTGACCATGTGGATTTTGTTGATCCAAACAAAGCTGATAGGTGTAAGGTGTGAGATATTTGCATCCCTATTGGAGGAGGTATCTGGCCAGTAAGAGGAGGTGACGAAAACCATTTGAAGTGCATGTTATCTTGTGCCAGGTGCTTACAGATAGTGTTTTAGAATTTATAATTTCCTCCATGGTTAAACGTACATTGAGTTGAAGGAATTAAACAAAGTAATTTTGAAAGGTGAGTCAGAGTATTATTAAAGTGTTAGAGAGATTCTTACTTTGAATTTGTTTAAAAACTCACTTCCTGTAGTCGTGAGAACTCGTGTGGAAGGATAGAGTGTTGAAATGACATGATTAGAATCTGAAATAGCTAATGATTATCAATTGGTCCGTAAATCAAAGTTTGGCTTCTGAGATGGATTGAGAAGAATGTGCTAGATCATAAAATATATAACCGTGAGAGTAAGGTTTAGTGGCATCGACCAGAAGTAGCAGGTAAAGGGGTTACAGCATTAAGAGGTACAGAAATATGTAAAACATTTAAGCTGAGGCATGAGGAGATATGTCATTCAGAAGGACTATTGGAGAGATGAAAAGTGCTCTATTATGTAACATGTATTTGGAGTGTCCGGTATAACCGTCAATAGAAATATTTAACACTTGGGAAGGACGCCTTGAGCTTGGTGTTGGCGTTACAACATTTCAGCATTTAAATTGCCAATAACGTGTCTTAGACAAATATATAGACTGATCATAACGCCTGAACGTTTTTAGAGAAACGTAGGGTGAATACTTCCAGTCTGTTCAAATAGAGCTATTATTGCTGCAATTCAATTTGGAAGTTCTACAAGTGACAGGATGAGAAACCGTACTTGCTGACAAGTTGTCGAGACTTGGATGAAGAAAAACAGAGGCGTTCTATGGTAGAAGTAAACTGACTGAAATAGAATGGAGCTGTGAATGCTTTCAGTGCAATATATACATATTGTGACATACTGAAACTGTAAGAACAGAGGGTTTAAAATGAGGCCATCTTTGTATATTGATTTTTTTTCAAACAGGGAGTTGTGACGATGCTGTCACTTTTAAAAAGTTATTTTCTCTTGTTTTTTTTTGTGAAAGGAGGTCCTAAAGGCAGAAATGCCGAACTGCCGCCTGAAAACAGCTTAACTATATAACTGAGGAGGCGTTTAGATTTTATTAAAACTGTGGGAACAATGGAAGGACAGCGCCGAGTTCTCACAGAGCAGGTCTTCTCGTTTTGATTTTAGCTGCAGCATTCAGAAACTGCTCGGGGTCACAGAAAGGTTGGAAGTTTCAATACATGATCCCTAGCTGCTATTCTCTCTGAAAACTCTCTTAAAGTTGCTTCCTCCTGGATTGGAGAACTGCACATAAGATTTTGTGTCTGAATTAACTTTTTTGCCAGGAGGTCTGTTTATGGGATGTTCCTGTATTCGCACAGTTAATTAGTAGAAGGCACTGTATCTGTTGTTTGCGTAGGTCTTCCTTTAGAGAAGGCATCACAAACTGTTATTCTCTTTGATTGTGTTTTAACAACAGCGTTTGAATGGATTACATTTTGCTTAACGTTGAGTGGGGTGACCAGTTGCAACACATCTGGAACACACAGTTCACATTTACATTTAAAATAAGGAAAAGTTAAGGTCGAAGCTGCCTGCTAAAAAAATATTTTGACGGGGTCTGGTCTGGTCAGGTCCATAACATTTGTAGCTGACGGGCTACTGACTACCCACTGCTATTGGATGTTAGTGGAGGGGTTGGGGATGGTTTGCTGGAGGTTGTGAAGTGAGCTGCCTCAGACATTCAGGGAGACCTGAGGATCTGGTGACCCAACTCTGGATGGGGATTTTAGTTACAGCATCTGGGTCTGTAACATGAACAATAAATGGAGCAGAGGCTGCAGAGAGGGGAAGCTCTGAAACCACAGAGTCAATGTGTGTGGTGAAAGGGATCTGCTGTATCCATTCCGGGTTTTCCAGGAACAGATTCCAAAGCTACACTTAACCCAGGAGCAGATTGTGAAGGGACACTGATTGAACACGGAGCTGATCACAGAGCGGTGTCACCATCCTTCAACACAACCTGCAGCTTCACACCAGGGGGAGGATGGTGCTGCCAGTGGCTGTTAGGGTCACTGTTTCATTCAGTTTCTATGAACCGGAACTTCCAGGCAGGATTGGGTGATATATACATCATCTCCCAGTATGTAGACATCAATGTCAACATTCGGAAAAGTAGGATATATGTGCTGGATGAGATGCATGTTTTCTCTCTCAGCAGAGA
>NW_025201849.1:6500-7389 GCF_004010195.1 Chiloscyllium plagiosum
TCCCCTGGATACACGGCTCAAAACACCCACCATTCCCCACTGCCAACCAACCTCATTAAAATATCCTGTGTATACTGAGAGCAATAGGACCACTGGCTTGTCAGGGAGCAGACCATCATGGAGATAGAGCAACACTTCCCATGTCGGAATGGGTCAGAGTGAATCCTCCAGAACACACTATCACTATGTCATTTAATCCCTCTACATTTCAGTAACATGCCGCCTTTCATTCTTGCTGAAAAAGCTGACAGGGTCTCCATTCCATTATATTCCACTTGGCAAAGTATTAGTCATTTACTTTACCTGTCCATATCTCCACATTCACTCTCCAAATTCTGTTAATAACTTCATGACTTTCTTACCTTAGTGTCAACACCAAACTTAGTAGCAGTACATCTGTTACATCGTCCTGATCATTGATATCAATTGCAAACAGTTGAGGACCCAGCACTGGTCACTGTGTGACTCCACTGGTTACGTTCTGTCAAACTGATTAAAACTGATTTATCCGGAGGGTCTGCTTCCTGTTTGGTAACCGTTCCTCCCCCGTTCCTGTGGATCACAGTCAAAGGGCTGAATAAGAACGAGGAACAATCCAGCCCCTCAAACCTGTTCCGCCATTGAATACAATCATGGCTGATGTCATCGCCAGCTCCGTTCCATTTCCCTGTCTGCTCTCCATATCCCTTCATTTACTCAACGTTCCAGCACCCCTGCACATTGGGAAGTGAATTACACAGATTCACAGCCCATTGAGAGAAGTAAGTTCTCTTCACCCCTGAATTAAATCTGCTTTGCCCAATCCTAAAACTATGATCTCTTGTTCTAGTTTGCCCCACATAAGGAAATATCCACTCACACCGACATTATCAATCACCTTTAACATCTT
>NW_025201850.1:0-7390 GCF_004010195.1 Chiloscyllium plagiosum
TCGCTCACAAACTCGCCAGCAGCTGCAACAGGCCCTGAGCCAGCGGCTGTTCCAACATTCACCCAGCCACCCACTGGGAGGGGGGTTGGAAATTGGGGCACAGTGCCAGTCCGGGGCAAGGTGCTGCCATCTCAGTGCAGCTGGCTGGGGATCGGCCCACCTCCAAGCTGAGGATGGCTCCTGAGAGGAGAGGTCTTTGCTTTGCCCCGTTGTTGGTTACCGTGAAATCACGGAGTGGATCCGGACAAATGGAATGAGAGGGAATGACAAAACCAGGTCAGGAGGGTCATGGTACGGCCCTTCCTGGGAAGAATGAGGAAGGTTGCGAGAACAGTGGGGAATAATTGGGCAGGTTTTACCCACAGCCTTTCTTGCCAGCTCAGGGCATGAAGGGCTAGGCAAGAAGGTTTGCGGGGATACAGTTGGCAGCCACTTACCACCACCAGCCTGACTAGCTGCCGCCCAGAAGCCAGGCAGCCTACCCACCTGGAGCTTCCATTTGCCCCAATCCAGGGGCAATTCAGGGCCGGGATGGAGGGGTGAACGAGCTGCTGCAAGCCATCCCATCATGCCTGGCCTCCTTCACCCCTGTGATACCCCCACCCCGCACAAAATAAAACTCACCAGCTCCCCATCCCCACCCCTCATGGCTTCACTCCGACCCAAGGTGCCCTCTCTATAGGGAAAGCCAGGTAGGTTTTTCCAAAAGTTGACCATCGAGCAGAATCGAACCAGGACCTGGATAAGGTGGGCCATGTTGGGGTGGCACAGCAGTTAGCACTGCTGCCTCACAGTGCCAGGGACCCAGGTTTCAATCCACAAATAACAAACATTAAGGATGAGGATAGTTTGAAGATATTTGGACTGGTCTCCATGGAGAGAAGGCCGAGAGATGATTTGATCGAGGCTTTATTGGTGCAGGTGGAGAGAGGCTGGTCTTGTATGTCTAAGAAACAAGAATTTGGTGTGAAAAGCCCTGTATGGCCAGTGAGGTTGTGGGCACAGGCAGATATGGTGAAGGACCCATTGGTGAAGATCGCATCTGTCCATCAGGTGCCTGGCAGGTATGGAGGCAAGTTGCCTGGCTAAACTGGCACAGGTCATGCACCCAATGCCAAAGAACATCTAATGACCACATAAGGGCAGCCAAGAGACACCTGCCACTTCACCTCACGGTACCATCTGCTCAGCATTGGCCCTACCTGTTGCACCAACACACTGAATCCCTCCAAACCGCACCCCTCCCCACCCCAAGGCAAACCACCACGTCTGCAGGCAGTCAGTGCCTCACCTACCCTCACACCTCTGCCAGCTTTCATACCCACCGGCCTCCCTCAGCCTCCCCCTCGACAGGTCCCGTCACCCTCCAGACTGGAGCGTTTCTGGGCAGGGCCATTTTGGGGATGGTAATGGTTCGGACAGGGTTAATGTCAACGGTGAATGAGCCCCACCCACTCTGATTATGTCACACCTGCTCTTCGGGTGGAGATGAACTGACCTACGCTCGCCTTTATAGGGGAGCGCGTGTGTTTGTACAGTTCCCGAGAGTCCCTAGTCAGTATTTACACCTGCCCAGTCATCCTGGCATGGGGTGACTTCGAGCGGGGCACTGGCAAGGCTGAAGGACAACCCTTGCAGGCTTTTCAAACTGTTCTGCCAGCTTCTCCTCCCACTTCAATTCTGTGCTGGTACGTGATGGCATATTGTACATACATGGAGAAGACAACCATCACTACAACTCCTTAACACGAGCTGCCCATGTTTCAAAGGGCCCTCTGTGGCCAATTGGCAAGTGCCCTCAGCAGCTGGCACCCTCTCATATTGGGGAAAGCCGTCCAGAGGAATACTGGAAGAGCAGGCAATCTGGGCACTGGTGCATTGCGCAGCCTGGCTTGCTGAGGTGGCTCAGTGGTTAGCACCGCTGCCTCACAGCACCAGGGACCCAGGTCCAATTCCAACCTCCTGGCTCGGGGGAATTTGCATGTTCTCCCGGTGTCAAATTTCTGAGGGATAGCATTTGGAAAAGCATGGCCCAATTAGGGACAGTCAGCATGGCTTTGTGCAGGGCAGGCCAAGTCTTACTGACTTGAGTGAATTTTTCGAGAGGGTGACGAAGGTGGTCGATAAGGGTAGAACAGTGGATGTTGTCTACTTGGAGTTTAGGAAGGCTTTCAACAAGGTCCCTCATGGTAGGCTCATCCAGAAGATTAAGGTCCATGGGATCCACAGTGACCTGGCCATTTGGATTCAGAATTGGCTTGCCCAGAGAAGACAGAGGGTAGTGGCAGGAGGGTGTTTTTCAGGCTGGAGGTCCATGACTAGTGATGCCCCACAGGGATCCGGACTGGGACCTCTGTTGTTAGTGATGTATATAAATGACTTGAATGAAAATGTAGAGGGTGGGTTAATAAGTTTGCAGACGACACAAAGATTGGTGGAGTTGTGGATAGTGCAGGAGGTGTCAAAGGATACAGCAGGATAGAGATCAGTTACAGATATGGGCGGAGAAATGGCAGATGGAGTTTAATCTGGGTAAGTGTGAGGTGCTGCACTTTGGGAGGAATGTTCAGGAAAAGTGTCTGCTTAATGGCAGGACCCTGAACACCATTGATGGACAGAGGGATCTTGGGGTTCAAGTCCATAGCTCCCTGAAAGTGGCCACAAGTAGAGAGGGAGGTAAAGGAGGTATACGACATGCTTATTGGTTAGGGAATTGAGTTAGGATGCTGTGCTGCAGCCTTATAAAACTTTGGTTAGGCCACATTTGGAGTGTTGCCTTCAATTCTGGCCACCACATCACAGGGAGGACGTGGAGGCTTTGGAGAGGGTGCAGACGAGGTTTACCAGGACGCTGCACAGTCCAAAGATGTGCAGGTGAGGGTGGATTGGCGGTGGCAGTGTTCCAGGGATGGGGTGGCTGTGGGTGGAGATGTTGTTTGGAAGGTCAGTACAGACGTGACGGGCCAAGTGGCCTCTTTCCGCACAGTCGGGAACCTGTGATAGATACCTGTCTGGTCACCATTTGTGAAATTCTGAATAGATTCTGTTCCGAGCCACACCATGTTGTCTTGGCCTTGTGAATGGGGGTGGGGTTTGACAGAAGGTTGTACAGTTTGGGGAATCAATAAAGGACGGTGTCAGGGCTGGAGCTGACAGACCTGCCCTCACACACGTACTCTCCCCCCAGTCCTGGACACTCACAGCTTCCTCCACTCTCTCCTCCAGCTTCCTGCACTCGTTCCTCCTGCTCGGGTTTCGGGACGGCCCTAACTTCAGCAGCTGACATTTGCACTGACTCCGAGCTGTGGCGGAGGGAGGAGACTCAGCTTCTGGGCTGTCATCTCGTATCAACCGCCCCGTGCTGATGGGCTGGGCACAGGAGGCGGGCATCACCCTGCTCCTGTGGCCCACATTCAGGGCACTGTCATGTCTTCCCGTTAGCCTCTGCCTTCCCCCCCCCCGCCAGGCCACGTTCACTAACTGGGGAACCAATCCTGGGAAACCCGCTCCTGCAACTGTGTCAAACAGCGAAACAGCACACGAGCCATTTTTTGCGCCGTCCCTAGTTGCCCCCTTGAGAAGGCT
Organism: Chiloscyllium plagiosum; assembly: GCF_004010195.1. Taxonomy (NCBI): domain Eukaryota; kingdom Metazoa; phylum Chordata; class Chondrichthyes; order Orectolobiformes; family Hemiscylliidae; genus Chiloscyllium; species Chiloscyllium plagiosum. The sequence continues at coordinate 3,586 of NW_025201850.1, forward strand.
GTGGGGGGGGGGGGGGGGGGGGAGCTGCCTTCTTGAGCCGTGGCAGTCCACGTGCTGTGGGTAGACCCATGACGCCCAGAGGGAGGGGCAATTCCAGGATTGTGACCCAGAGAGCTTGATTTGTTGAAGCAGGGTGGCAGTGCCAAACTCGATTGGACTGCGCCAGTCTGAGAGGTGCCTGCTGGAGACATTCCAAACCCCGGGCCTGACCCCAGCACATGCCCGTTCCCAGCAGCTCCAAGCTTTCTCCAAGAAATAGAGTGAGGAGACATTTCACAACGTCAGAATGACCCCTCAGTGCTGTGAACCAAACCCTTCCAGTGAGGGGTTGGACAGTAATCTGCCTCTGAAAGCGCGGGCGCAGTCCTCTGCTGAAACTGGGAAGGTGTCATAGACCTCCATGCCCCAATGGTGTCCGGGAGCCCGTTCTCATTGAGAATTTTCCATTGCGTGACGTTCATTTCCAGGTTGTGCCCGTCGGAGGGCAATGCCAGCTTTCACCTTCTCCAGCACCACCCAGGTGGACAGTAACAGGGTTACCATGTCTTTGCCCAGAGAGAGGGGGAGCTGGTGCAATTCGCTGCCGGGGAAAGCCACCGAAGCCCAAACATCGAATGATTTCAAGAAGGCGTTCAATAGAGTTCTTCGGGTTAAAGGGTATGGGGGAGAGAGCGGTAACAGGGGACTGAGTTGGATGATCAAGTTGAATGGCGGAGCAGGCTCGAAGGGCCGAGTGGCCTCCTCCTGCTCCTTTTTGCTATGTTTCTATCTCTTTACAACCACACCCCAACCCTGCGGCCACTCGCCATCTCCACGACAGCCCCCGATGTTACAGTGAAATTCATAGCGTGTACTGTACCTTTAAGAGAGAGTGAAAGCTCTTTTGCACTTAGAGCTTGCAGGTAACTGTCATGTGACTAGCAGGCTCACAGTGTACTGCAAAAATGCAAATGTGTAACATTGGGCTGTGAAACAAATACCTGACTCTTGGTTGCTATGTTGACAGCCATTCCAATTTAACCAATCAGATTAAATTATGCCCCAGGATACTAAAACCCAATCGCGTTTGAATTTACGGTTTTGCCAACATTGAAGCAATGAGACGTTCCCATGTTTGGGGTAGAAAGAAGCAGGCATTTTGAGAGTTAGTCAGAGAGCATGACCAACTGCCATCGCCAGAGGAACTGCCAGCAACACACACTCTATCAAAAATACCTTTTCATATGAAACATCTTTGCAACAAATGACTGAAGACGATCCAGGGAGATCTACAGCCAGAGGGAGACAGACACCGACGACAGCCCCTGCGTGGTTTTGAAATTAAGTTGTTGAAATTTTAATTAGTGTTTTATTGGAACAGTATATTGTTAGAGAATTGGAGGCAGGTAATACGTAGTTAACAGAAAGGAGGCTGAGAGTTGTAAATAGTTGTTGTTTAAAGTTCATTTTGAGAGTTAAAGAATAAATTGATTTTTTTTTTCTTTAACAAGTGGAATTTGGGATACTTTAACAGATTATGAAGTGAGGTGAGCTTTTGGTTGAATGAGCAGAGAGATTCCCTGGGATCCTTCCCACAAAATGTGTCCCTTTCCCAATGGAGTTGTGAAGAATTGTCACCGTTCAGACCTACCATCAGCCCTTCCCACTTCCATCAGGAGCTGAGAGTCAACTGGCAGAGGTGGTGCTGGGAGTATGTTAAAGGAGGAGCAGGCAGTTTTCTGGGTCAGAATGGCACCCATCCACCGGTTCATTCTCACATGGCGTCCGCCCTGTTTACCACCTCTCACTATTCAGCGTGCCACGGTGGGGGGGGGGCGGGTCAGACCTTTCGCATTGGTCCATTCTAACCATGTGACATCAATCAGGTGCCGGGCAGAGCACCAATCAGATCGTGAGCGCGCAGGTCCGCCTTACCGGGGAGCCAGGGGCTTCGTCCTGCTGGGGGTGGCCGGAATCGTTCAGGGCCTCTTTCTCAGTCATCCTGGAAGGCAAGGCAGACGGAAAGGCAAATAGGTGAACAGAGCGTTCCCGTGGTGCCTCGAACAGACGTTCCTCAGCAAGGGCACTCTTAAAGAGGGCAGCGCCAACTCGGACCCGAGCCCTGGCAGCTACACAGCTGCGAGGTGCCGAGCACAGCCAACAGAACGCCGGCCTGAGTTTAGCCAGCAGGGTGTAACCTTGTCAGGACCACTTCCAGGAGGCCTTGGGCCTGAATCAAACAGGTCAGAGGGACTTCACACAGATAATGTATGCCGTGTACTCGCGTTGGAATACATCAAGCTGTCCACTGTTGAACTAGTAACAGTATATCCTGCTGTCAACCGCTATCCCTTAACTCCATCTGACCTGCTTTGTAGCTTGTACATATATCGGTGCACACAGATGTCCACCTGGTAGCAGGTACACCAGACATACGGATCAGGTCTTGCTGCATTTGGACACTGACTGCTTCAGTATCTGAGGAGTCACGAATGGTGCTGGACATTGTGCAATCGTTGGCGAATATCCCCATTCCTGACCTTATGGTGGAGGGACGGTCATTGATGAAGCAGCTGAAGATGGTTGGGCCTAAGACACTACCCTGAGGGACTCCTGCAGAGATGTCCTGGAGCTGAGATGACTGACCTCCAACCGCCACAACCATCTTCCTATGTGCCAGGTATGACTCCAACCAGTGGAGAGTTTGCCCCCTGATGCCCATTGATTCCAGGTTTGCCAGGGCTACTTGATGCCACACTCGGTCGAATGCAGCCTTGATGTCAAGGGCTGTCCCTCTCCCCTCACCCTCTGGAATTCAGCTCTTTTGTGTGTGTGGGAGGGAGTGTGAGTGAGGGAGTGTGTGTGGGAGGGAGTGTGTGTGAGGGAGTGTGTGTGGGTGTGAGGGAGTGTGTGTGAGGGAGCGAGTGTGGGAGTGAGTGGGAGGGAGTGTGTGTGTGGGAAGGAGTGTGTGTGGAAATTAATTCAGATAATTCAACTTTCATTATCTTCTTGGAAAACCATGTAGAGAAGCACATAGTTCCATTGTCCAATGCCAGGTTTCAGCAATCTATAGCCATTTTTCTACGATAGGTAGCATTATTGCTTATTTTTGGAACAGAAATTGTAGTTCGTGTATACAGGAAGATGAGAGTAGTGAAGTCAGAACTAAGGTTTCAAGATCGCAAGAAGGCACCAGCAAGCAAGAAGTTGGTTTGGTGTGTCTACCTCAACACCAGGAGCATCCGGAATAAGGTGGGTGAACTTGCAGCGTGGGTTGGTACCAAGGATTTCAATGTTGTGGCCATTTCAGAGACATGGATAGAGCAAGGACAGGAATGGTTATTGCAGGTTCCAGGATTTAGATGCTTCAGTAAGAACAGAGAAATTGGTAAAAGAGGGGGTGGTATGGAACTGTTAGCCAAGGACAGTATTAAGGTTGCAGAAAGGGTCGACTGAGGTAGTATGGGCTGAGATTAGAAACAGGAAAGGAGGGGTTACCCCGGTGGGAGTTTTCTATAGGCCTCCAAATAGTTCCAGAGATGTAGAGGATAGGATAGCAAAGATGATCCTCGATAGGAGAGAGAGTAGTTGTTATGGGGGACTTTAAATTTCCAAATATTGACTGGGAATACTATAGTTCAAGTACTTTAGATGGGTCAGTTTAAGTCCAATGTGTGCAGGAGGGATTCCTGACACAGTATGTGGACAGACCAACAAGGGGCGAGGCCACATTAGATTTGGTACTGGGTAATGAACCCGAACAGGCGTTAGATTTGAAGGTCGGTGAGCACTTTGGTGATAGTGACCACAGTTCAGGTATATTTAC
>NW_025201851.1:0-7390 GCF_004010195.1 Chiloscyllium plagiosum
AGTCACTCATTATATTCCAAACAGAACTAATACAGAGATAAATTCCATGGTTTTTTTTAACTTGAGTACATGATTCTCGATGGCTTAAAATACTCTGAGAACGTTCCTCTCACTCCACGCCACTCCCCATTTCGATTGAGAGAGAGAGAGCCAGTCTTTACCTAAACTGTTCCAACATTAATGCAGTGCATTTGCTGTGTGATCATACATAGAACTACACGTTATCCACCATCGCGACAGGAGCTACAATACCTTATTTGTAAAACAGTTAACTATCCCCACCAGCTTCTGACCCCCACGGAGAACATGGGTCTGTCTTCTTGGAGATGGAAGATGCCTCCTTGAGGCTTGGCACAAAACATTTGGCTTCCTTCCTCACTGCCGGCAAAATACGTTAAAGAATCATTTGTTCCACAGGCAATGGAGCCACGAGGAACATTGTGAGCAGTCTATGAGTGCAGTCTCTGCTCCATTCGTTTTCCAGGTTGGAGCATCAATGACACCCTCCTATTCCTATGTAAGTGTCTCGAGGGGTGAATGATCTCCTCCTGGTTCCATAGAACAGGTTTAGGGGTCTTACTGGACTCTGCCTGTTCCTGCTTAACAGCTCAATGCACTGACCAGACGCCTCCTCTTCCTGTGGAACAGGTGGGAGGATTGAATGGGCTGTCCCTCGTCTTGTTCAGTCATTTCGATGCGCTGAATAGTTTCCACATATCCGGGTGGAACAAGCTTGAGGTGCTGAATGAGCTCCTCTTTTAACTGTGGAAATGTGCAGTGCCTGGCCGTTCTGTTAGATGTATGTTACTGACACTTTAACAGCACAAACGTGAATGTTGTTTGGGTCTTGCTGAATATAAACACAGACCGGTTCAGGAACTGAGTGGGGACAAAATGTTCTGAAATTGTGTGATCTTTAGTAATCACTCCGCTTCTGATCTTGGGATAGATGGGGAGCGCTGGGAATGGGGGCACAGAGACGTTGACGAAGGAGCTGAAGATGTTTGTGCTGAGGAAGTTAATCTCAGGATCTCCTGAAGAGATGTGCCCGGACTGAGAGGATTGTAGGCCACCGACCACAAACATCTTCCTTTGTGCTCTGAAAGACCCCAACCAGTGAGGAGGTTAGACCTGATTCTCATTAAGCTCAAATAAGTAGGTGGTCTCGATGACATCCTCAGTCAACTCCTGCCTTGATATTAAGGCCATTCACTCTTTCCTGAGCCCCTGTGTTCACCTCTTGTTCATATCAATAGGTGACGGTTTATGTGTAGAGAGTGTTTTCCTCTCACAGAGGGTAATCAATGTCAGGAATTATCTGGACTAGAGAGTTAGGGGAGCGACATCACTGAAAGTATTTAAAGAGGTGGAACATGAATCTTTGACCTGTCAGAGAGCTGATGAGTGTGAAGAACTGGGCATTAAGGAGGAGTTAATGCTAACACTAGATCAGCCATGATCGTATACAATGGCTTGGCCGTCCGAATTACCTATCCCTGTTCCTTATGTTTTCATTTTCTGTAATTTCAAAGTAAACGGCTGTAATTTTCCTGGATGTACTGTATTTGTATGTTGTAATCAGAGAGAGCAAAGCATTTTTGTGAGTGAGGTATGGAGCTTTATTCATAACGAATCCTGGTCTAGACCAAGACCAACAAATGAAGCACAAGTTGCAGAGAGGGGGCACTCTGTAAACAGACCAGGAAATCCAGGCTGGTCTTTCAAAACCAGCCTGGATTTCCAAATGACATTTTCCAATCTGTACCAATCTGAGTGTGACAGCTGTGAGTGATTAAATTAAATCCTGTGTTACTGTGGACCAGGTATCTGGAGCAAGTGGCCCCCATCTGCACCTTGCAGGAGCTGTATGAGGCTGAATGCATCATAGTAACACGGGACTGTGGAGCAAGAGTGGGTCATCAGACACTTTGTCACTGCTCTACCATGAACTATGATCTGATTAAGGTCTCAGCAGCACTTTTCTGGCAGTACCATTTCCCTACATTCATTTGTCTTTCAAATGTCTCACATAGACAATTTTGAACAAATGGAAATATCCAGTCATCACAATCTCTGTGGAAGGGAATTCACACCTAAACAACCCTTTGAGAATCTCTTGTTTGTGTTCTGACCAATGTTGGAGGGTCACTCATGTCTTTTCCCACTCCTTTATTGGTGAAAGCAAATTTTAAATGTAACAAGTTGAGTGTTTTGTCCAATGATATAGGTATCGGACTGGGTAATTTTCTAGAAAAATCTGAGACTCAGAAAGTTGAACTGTGAAAAAATGGTAAAATGATAGAGTGTCTCAAATATTTTTCTGACTTTGAAGTTATTCTGCTCACACAAATGTCTGGGATTGCGTATTTCTTCCCGGAACAGTTGGATTTGGCTGAATTCCCTTTGCTTAGAGCTGTACAGAGATTCCTATGAATCCTCGTCAGGAATCTTCCACGAGTGGTAAAGATGACTCAGGATTTTTCTGCTCTCACGCCTTGTTTTCAGGCAGAACAAAGTAAGAGAGAGAGTGAGAGAACAACACATGGGATAGGGGCAGTAGTATCTTTCTGTAACAGCCTCGAGGGGTGGATTGAGAGAACAACACATGGGATAGGGGCAGTAGTATCTTTCTGTAACAGCCTCGAGGGGTGGATTGAGAGAACAACACATGGGATAGGGGCAGTAGTATCTTTCTGTAACAGCCTCGAGGGGTGGATTGAGAGAACAACACATGGGATAGGGGCAGTAGTATCTTTCTGTAACAGCCTCGAGGGGTGGATTGAGAGAACAACACATGGGATAGGGGCAGTAGTATCTTTCTGTAACAGCCTCGAGGGGTGGATTGAGAGAACAACACATGGGATAGGGGCAGTAGTATCTTTCTGTAACAGCCTCGAGGGGTGGATTGAGAGAACAACACATGGGATAGGGGCAGTAGTATCTTTCTGTAACAGCCTCGAGGGGTGGATTGAGAGAACAACACATGGGATAGGGGCAGTAGTATCTTTCTGTAACAGCCTCGAGGGGTGGATTGAGAGAACAACACATGGGATAGGGGCAGTAGTATCTTTCTGTAACAGCCTCGAGGGGTGGATTGAGAGAACAACACATGGGATAGGGGCAGTAGTATCTTTCTGTAACAGCCTCGAGGGGTGGATTGAGAGAACAACACATGGGATAGGGGCAGTAGTATCTTTCTGTAACAGCCTCGAGGGGTGGATTGAGAGAACAACACATGGGATAGGGGCAGTAGTATCTTTCTGTAACAGCCTCGAGGGGTGGATTGAGAGAACAACACATGGGATAGGGGCAGTAGTATCTTTCTGTAACAGCCTCGAGGGGTGGATTGAGAGAACAACACATGGGATAGGGGCAGTAGTATCTTTCTGTAACAGCCTCGAGGGGTGGATTGAGAGAACAACACATGGGATAGGGGCAGTAGTATCTTTCTGTAACAGCCTCGAGGGGTGGATTGAGAGAACAACACATGGGATAGGGGCAGTAGTATCTTTCTGTAACAGCCTCGAGGGGTGGATTGAGAGAACAACACATGGGATAGGGGCAGTAGTATCTTTCTGTAACAGCCTCGAGGGGTGGATTGAGAGAACAACACATGGGATAGGGGCAGTAGTATCTTTCTGTAACAGCCTCGAGGGGTGGATTGAGAGAACAACACATGGGATAGGGGCAGTAGTATCTTTCTGTAACAGCCTCGAGGGGTGGATTGAGAGAACAACACATGGGATAGGGGCAGTAGTATCTTTCTGTAACAGCCTCGAGGGGTGGATTGAGAGAACAACACATGGGATAGGGGCAGTAGTATCTTTCTGTAACAGCCTCGAGGGGTGGATTGAGAGAACAACACATGGGATAGGGGCAGTAGTATCTTTCTGTAACAGCCTCGAGGGGTGGATTGAGAGAACAACACATGGGATAGGGGCAGTAGTATCTTTCTGTAACAGCCTCGAGGGGTGGATTGAGAGAACAACACATGGGATAGGGGCAGTAGTATCTTTCTGTAACAGCCTCGAGGGGTGGATTGAGAGAACAACACATGGGATAGGGGCAGTAGTATCTTTCTGTAACAGCCTCGAGGGGTGGATTGAGAGAACAACACATGGGATAGGGGCAGTAGTATCTTTCTGTAACAGCCTCGAGGGGTGGATTGAGAGAACAACACATGGGATAGGGGCAGTAGTATCTTTCTGTAACAGCCTCGAGGGGTGGATTGAGGGAACAACACATGGGGTAGGGACAGTAGCATATCTCTGTAACAGCCTCGAGGGGTGGATTGAGAGAACAACACATGGGATAGGGGCAGTAGTATCTTTCTGTAACAGCCTCGAGGGGTGGATTGAGAGAACAACACATGGGATAGGGACAGCAGTATATCTCTGTAACAGCCTCGATGGGTGGATTGAGGTAACAACACAAGGGGTAGGGACAGCAGTATATCTCAGTAACAGCCTCAAGGGATGGATTGAGGGAACAACACAAGGGGTAGGGACAGCAGTATATCTCTGGAACAGGTTCAAGGTTTGGATTGAGGGAACAACACAAGGGGTAGGGGCAGCAGTACATCTCTGGGACAGCCGGGAGCGAGGATTAAGGGAACAGCACATGGGATAGGGGCAGCAGTATATCTCTGTAACAGCCTCGAGGGGTGGATTGAGGGAACAACACATGGGGTAGGGGCAGCAGTATATCTCTGTAAGAGCCTCGAGAGGTGGATTGAGGGCACAACACAACTGGTAGGGACAGCAGTATATCCTTGTAACAGCCTCTAGGTGTGGATTGAGGGACCAACACAAGGGGTAGGGACAGCAGTATATCTCTGGAACAGTCTCGAGGGGTGGATTGAGGGCACAACACAACGGGAAGGGACAGCAATATACCTCTGTAACAGACTCGAGAGGTGGATTGAGGACGCAACACAACGGGTAGGGATAGCAGTATATCCCTGTAACAGCCTCGAGGGGTGGATTGAGGGACCAACACATGGGGTAGGGGCAGCAGTATATCTCTGGAACAGCATCGAGTGGTGGATTGAGGGCACAACACAACTGGTAGGGACAGCAGTATATCCTTGTAACAGCCTCTAGGTGTGGATTGAGGGACCAACACATGGGGTAGGGGTAGCAGTATATCTCTGTAACGGCCGGGAGCGTGAATTGAGGGAATAACACATGGGATAGGGGCAGCAGTATATTCCTGTAACGGCCGGGAGGGTGGATTGACAGAACAACACATTGGAAAGGGGCAGCAGTTGGCCATTTGTGGCACCATTTAGAATGCTCATAGCTGATCCGAGTGTGTCTGACCATCCGTCTCCTGTCTGTTCCCAATAAACATTGACTCTCCTGTCCGGCAAAGATCAGTCAAGCTCAAACTAAAATACCTTAATTAACCGAGTCTTCACTGCTCCCTGAGGATGAGGACACTACAGATAGCATAACAGTAAAGGAAAAGGGACATCATTCTTTCATTGTGGGACACATTTTTTATAAACTGTGTTAATCTCATATCAAATCACTGCCTCTTTTCGGATATAGTGGTACAATAACTCGGAATAGCCATTAACCATTCTGCCCTCCAATCTTTTCCCACATTACCACTGACTGTTTCCAATCAAATATGTTCCTGCTGCTGTCTTAGGAAGAGAATACCTGATAGCATAACACCACACGAGCATTAAAAAAAAGGAGCAGAATTAGAACATTTGGCCTATCGAGTCTCATATACCCTTCAGTCATTTCTAGTATGTTCCTCAACATCATTCTCCTACCTTCTCCCTAGAATCCTTGATCTCCTTATAAATCAAAAACCTATTTATTTGTGTCCTAATTGCACTCGTGTCTGTGTCTTAATGTGTATTTGTGTGTGTGTGTGTGTGTGTGTCCATGTACTTGTTATTTTTGTATTTGTGTGACTATGTCTGTCCTGTCTTTCTATCAGCCAGTGTGTTTCTATCTCTGTTTGTGTCTATTTGTGTGTGACGTTTTATGTCTTTGTGTGCTTCTACGTGTGTGCATGCTTATCTCCTTGTATGCATTGTGCATGTTATTATATTGGGGTATTTACCAATACGTCTGTGTATTTCAATGCCTGCATCTCTGTGCAATAGGGTATCTGCTCTTCTGCGAGTGAGAGAGATGAGGTTGGAACTGACAGTAGGTTTGAAGTGAGAATTGCTCTTTACTGAACAATACTTCTTATTCGGTTGGTGGGACGTGGATGTTTCAGAATCTCCACACAAGGCCTCCTGGTCCTTTCTGGAACTCTCCAGGATCCTCCTCACATGTCAGGGTAGAGGGATGAGGGAACGGATATCCGGCCCTCCACCACCCGGCTTGGCCCTTTCTATCCTATTTCAGGCTGTTTCTCCTGGAATTGGAGAAAGGAAGGGAATGAGTGAGGGTGGGAGTGGATGGCCCTGCTGTTAGTGCAGGACGAAGTGAGGTGTGACATGGTGAGGTGGCCGGAGGGAGTCTGTCCATAGTGTTGTATCCATATAGTGCTATTAGTGTGCGGGGCTATTGCATCAGGGACAGAAAATGTGGGGAAGGGAAGGTGCTGAATTCAACAGCGAGTGTGGTCGTGCTTGAGCCTTATTGGAGATCGAGCGTGAGCTTTGGTCGAGGGTAGGTGCTATAAGAGACATACAGTGAGTGTGAGGGAGCAGTGAGAATATACAGTGACACTTATCCTGACAGAGTGGAATGAATATTGATGCTTGTCCTGTATTGCTTGACATGTCTTCAGATCATCTCAGCATCGAGGTGAGCCTCCCCGAATGTCTTATCCAAGTCTATCACTAATAACGACACAGGCTCTGTCCCTCAGATTCCACAGAATGGGTTTGGGTGGGTCCTACAAATAGCAAGGAGAAACAAACTTGTTGTGTTATATATCTGAACCAAAACTGTCGCACAAATATTTTGCATCATATGCTCTGGAAATTATATATGCAACTATATGCAAAGACAAACTATGACATACTGATATTATCGCTGGGCTCTTAACCCAGGGACTCAGGTAATGTTCTGGGGACATGGATTCAAATCCTGCTATGGCAGATTGTGGAATTTGAATTCAATAAGTATCTGGAATCAAGGTTTTATGATGATCAGGAATCCATTCCTGATTGTTGGAAAAACTCATATGGTTCACTAATGTCCTTTCGGAAGGAAACGGCTGTTCTTATCTGGTCTGGCCTGCATGTCACTCCAGATCCAATACAATGCTGTTGACTCTTAACTGCCGTCTGGCATGGCCAGTAAATGCTGGTTATCCAGCTAAGCCCTCATCCTGTGAATGAGTAACAAATACTCGTGGGTTCTGCAGTAATAATGCATGGTGTCAAGTTACATTTGAAACTGAGTTAACTAAG
>NW_025201852.1:0-2315 GCF_004010195.1 Chiloscyllium plagiosum
GGGTCCTCAATCAAACGGGTCCCTTTGCCTCCAGGCTGATGGATAATGGGTTTGTTTTCCTTCCTCACAGTTAACGTAGTGACCATCTATGAACTGCTTTATAAAGATTGCGGATTGTCTTCATGTGTCAGTCGTTACCTGGGGGCCATGGCAGCGGAGAATCTCCTGGTCATTTTCCTCGACCTGATCCTGAGACACATTCCCATTGTTTATCGGGAACAGTTTTATTTCCTGAGGGACTCTGTCCCCGTGTGTAATATCCACGCTGTCCTGGTTTATGCAGCCACTGACTGCTCTGTCTGTTTCACCGTCACTTTCACCTTTGATCGGTTTGTGGCCATTTGTTGCCAGAAGCTGAAAAGTAAATATTGCAGTGAGAAGACGGCGGCTGTGGTTCTGGGAGCAGTGACTGTGCTGAGCTGTTTAAAGAATATTTCCTGGTATTTTATGCTCACGGCTCGGTATTCACTGGTGAACATCCCCTGGTTTTGTGATGTAACAGGCGCTGTTCGATGGTCCAGTGTCTGGGTCACAATCGAGTTCCTCCACCACATTCTAACCCCGTGTGTCCCATTTATCCTGATTCTGCTGTTCAATGTTCTCACCGTCAGACACATTTTAGTGACCAGCAGAGCCCGCAGGAGACTCCGCACTCACACCAAAGGGGACGCTCAGTCCGACACAGAAATGAGAAATCGAAAAAAATCCATCATTTTACTGTTTGTGATCTCGGCCAATTTCATCCTGTTATGGTCAACGTTCATGCTGTATTCTATATGGAAACGAATCGATTGGATTGTGTATCAATCTGTGTATCTCGATGACTTTGTGCGGGAATTGGGCTTCATGCTGCAGCACCTCAGTTGCTACACAAACACCGCGATTTATGCCGTGACCCAGACGAAGTTCAGGCAGCAGCTGAAGAATGTGCTGAAATATCACTTCACCCAAATCCATCCATCAATTAAATTCCCTCATTGATCAATCCATCCGGGATTTTTTCATTTCCGTTCAATGTTTCAGCAATGGAGCAGCCTGTCGCTGAGGTAACAGACTGAGGGTAACGCTGGTTTGTCCATCCTTATCCCCCAGGGGGGTTACAGGGAAACATTTCAATGTTTCTCACAAATCAGGGGCCAGTGAGAAAAGGTACCATCCACTGACCTTATCCATCACTTCCATTTGTAAACAATACAAATGTTGATTAAAGCGTGCCGAGCAGCAGAGTGACCGATTTGTTGTGTGTCTTTGTGTTGGAGAAGCTGAGCTGGAGAGAGACAGACTCAGCCCCAAGTTCTGGTCCTCAGGGAAGGGGAGGGCACTGCGCCCTGAGCTCAGGAACTGGGTTTTACTCCCTCTGTCCCCTCCACTATAACCTGGACTCCCTAATTCATCTTCCCCCCACTTTCTACTCAATTGTCTCCCTCTCTCTCATTGGAGAGAGACAGACTCAGCCCCAAGTTCTGGTCCTCAGGGAAGGGGAGGGCACTGCGCCCTGAGCTCAGGAACTGGGTTTTACTCCCTCTGTCCCCTCCACTATAACCTGGACTCCCTAATTCATCTTCCCCCCACTTTCTACTCAATTGTCTCCCTCTCTCTCACCACCCCTCCTCTTCAAACTCCCTCGTTCCCGCTCTCACACACACTCCCCAACCTCGGTTTCTCCACCTGCCTACACTCTTCCCTTGCCCCTCACCCTCATTCACTCTGTCCTGCCGTCTCTGCCTCCCTCCAGCAGCTCCATCTATACCCATTTTCCCATCCTCCTACTTCCAACATCTCCCACTCCTCACTACAGGCAGCCAACGACCAACCACACCCCCAACCCCCAGTCTCTGGGTCAGAGGAAGAGGGAAGAACCAGGGAAACAGTGTGTCTGAGAGAGAGGGAGGGAGGGAGAGAGATTCAGTCAGAGAGAAACAGAAGGAGGTGGGGAGAGAGAGAGACACTGATTGAGGGGGTCAAGAGTGAGAAGGTGGAGAGAGAGTGAAAGAGCGGGGGGAGAGAGAGGCGGCAAGGAAAGATAGGGTGAGATACGGGAGGGCGAGAGAGGGGAGGGAGCGAGGGGGAGCGCGAGAGAGGGGGAGGGCGAGAGAGGCGAGTGTGAGAGAGGAGGTAGGCGAGAGAGAGGGTGAGGGCAAAAGAGAGGGGATGGCGTGTGAGAGGGAAGGGCATGAGAGAGGGGAGGGCAAGACAGGTGGGAGGGTGAGAAAGTGGAGGCTGAGTGAGAGAGAGGGGAGGGCGTGAAAGGGGAGAGGGAGAGGCGGGAGGACGTGAGACGGGAGGGCGAGAGGGGGACGGGGAGAGGGGGTGGG
>NW_025201852.1:2810-3945 GCF_004010195.1 Chiloscyllium plagiosum
GGCTTACACCAGCACCCCGATACGAGCAGGATACTTGGACTTTAGCAGAAAACTCTCTCTCAGGAGAGGGCGAGTCTCTGGCTCGCAAGCTCGTAAGAACCCTTTGCTTCTCCGAGTCAAGCCCGGACTCTCCAATCCCATGATCATGACAGGGTGGTCCAGTGACACCTGTTGGGCACGGGGGCACGAATCTGACCAGTCGGGTGCAGCCAGCGCGAAAATCCTCTATTTGGCAATTGGGGTTGCGGTCACGGGGAAAGACCCGGAGGGGATTATCCGAATAAATCTGGGAATGCCTGGTTCTTCCCAGGACCAGCTGGGGGTCCCGTTCGACCGGGATAACCACCCCCCCTGGCCTGTGCCTGGTATAGTTACAGAGTTTGAATCGCGCAAACTGACTAAGCTGGTTGATCCCCGAGAGCAGATCGCACCTGCCACTGGCTACATGGAGACAAATACCTGGCTGGATCGAGTCATCCAGTTTTCACGGCAGGCAGGCCACGACCACTGCTGGGTTTGTGCGGGGGGGTGGCCCGGCCTGATAATGAGTAGGACCCCATTTGAAGACGGCCACATGGGCTGTGCGGTCGAACTAATGTCCGAGACTAACCCTACATTGAAGTGCAGGTCATGGGAACAGTACTTCCTGATGGCACCGGCAAACGTTACCCCTCCTGACTTCGTTGTACACCCGCTAGTAAACTTCACCTGCTTCATCAACCCCACACCACTTACCCGAGGATATCCAGTTGGCAGCGTAGACAGGGCAAGCTGCAGCAGAACCTGGGTGCTTACAGGAAGCCGGGCGGCAGCGCTAACAGTGAGCCGCGCGGACTTGTGGTGGTACTGCGGGGGACGGATTCTGTACAATTGGTTGCCCCTAAATTGGGAAGGGAGCTGTGTCCTGGTCACCCTCAATATTCCGCTCTTCATCTCCCCGCGGGCCCCGGGAGATCACACTCTCCACGAGCCCCCGCCTGGGCTCGCCTCTCTGACCCGACACAGACGGGCTGTTGACCCGCTGTTGGATTTCAAGAATTCGGATGGGGTCTGGATTGATGCTATTGGGCAGGCCAGAAATATCCCCAACGAATACAAGCTGGTGGATGAGATTGCTGCGGGTTTTGAAAGTTTT
>NW_025201852.1:3989-7391 GCF_004010195.1 Chiloscyllium plagiosum
TATTCCTGGGCTTCAAGAGAGGGAACCACCTGGGTAAAGATTTTTATAATTACAGAATACTCCCTAAGCAACGTAACAGACTTCCTTCCTCCCCACAGCCTGTCCACAAGGCAGGAGGGTGATGGAATACTCCCCCTTGTCTGGATGCTGCTGCTCCAACAACCCTCCAGCAGGTTGACACCATCCAGGACAAAGCAGCCCCCCACGTGACTGGCACCACACCCACTGATTCCATCTGCCAGTGTCCCCACACCAGCTGCAGGATACACTGCAGATACTGAGCAAGGCTCTTAGTAAAACCATAACCTCAACCTAAAGGCACATGGATAGAAATCCCACCTGCACGCTCCCCTTGGAAACACCATCCTGAGGGGCTGCTGTGCACAATGGCCCTGCCAGGTGTTGGGGAGATTTCATTGGGGTGTTTAATGTAGGGCTAGGGAGGGTGACACTAGTTCTGCAACAGACACTTCTAGTTCCAGCCCTGAAATGGTTAACAACAGCCAAGCGAGCTGCTGCTGGCGACTGCATGACTACCTGGCTGGGGCTTGTAAGGGATATGCATAATGTTAATTAAATCTTGGAGCCTGTAAATACCAGCCAGTATCAATTGCCCCATCGAAACTCGGGATTAATAAAGAAACTGATCGGAATCTGTAACTGTTAGACAAGTGTGAATTGCTCTATCGGAACCTGTAACTATTGAGTGTGAATGGCTCTATTTAAGTCTAAAGTTGGTAAGTGTAATTGTCAATTTAGTTAAACTGAAACTATTGAAAATGGCTAGCCTGTCAGACGCATAGTAATTCCTTGAAACAATGAACTATTGAATACGGGATCGGAACCGCTCCCGGGGATGGCGGAGCCATTGTCAAGCACAGCAGGAGCTGGACAGGCACTTCGATGCGGCCAATAGGAGGACGGATCCCCAGCGCGCGCAGATGAATGGACCAATGGGGAAGGCGAACTGACCGGGGACTGCAGGCAGCGCGAAGTATAATTGTGTCAAGTTTGAACGGGAAGGGAGAACGCCTTCTCCAACGAATGCATGCTTGTAGATTCGTTGTACCAGTTAAGATTCTGTGAATAAACTGCTGTCTGCGTCTAACCATAGTTGCCAGTGTGAGTCTCTCCTTCCGAAAGAACACGCAAAGACGGGACCCCGCGGGTCCGTCTTAACAAATGTAAATGGTGAATGCAAAGGTCTGAACTGCAGAGGGATCTGCATGTCCTCATGTATGAATTGCAAATTCCCTCATAATCTTACCCGTTTCAATACATCATCTTTCATTCTTCTAACCTTCACTGAGTTATAGGTTCTATCTTCTCAACATTTTCTCATAAAAGAGTAACTTCATCTCAAGAATCAACCTTTGCTGAACTGCTTCCAATTCAAGCACATGATTTCTCACATAAGAAGCCCAAAACTGTGCATTGTACTTCAGGTATGGTCTTATCAATCCATTAAACAGATACAGTTCAGTTTGACAGGAGGAATTTAAAGAACAGAAAATTATTCAAATGGAGGGAGACTTAAGAATGCTGGAATAGAGAGAATCTAGCTTTTCTGGTTCTCGGGTCACAAAGTGTAAGAAGGTAGGCAGTGCAAGTAATTAGGAAGGCAGTGGAATGTTTGTCGTTATTGGAGTATAACAGTGAGGAAATCATACTGTAATATTGAGTACAGGAGTTGGGAGGTCATGTTGCAGCTGTACAGGATATTGGTTAGGCCACTGTTGGAAAATTGCGTGCAATTCTGGTCTCCTTCCTATTGGAAAGATGTTGTGAAACTTGAAAGGGTTCAGAAAAGATTTACAAGGATGTTGCCAGGGTTGGAGGGTTTGAGCTATAGTGAGAGGTTGAACAGGCTATGGGTTGTTTTCCTTGGAATGTCAGGGGCTGAGGGGTGACCTTATAGAGATTTTTAAAATCCTGAGGGGCATGGATAGGATAAATAGACAAAGTCTTTTCCTTGGGGTGGGGGAGTCCAGAACTCGAGGGCATAGAGGGGAAAGATATAAAAGAGACCTAAGGGGCAACTTTTTCATGCAGAGGATGGTACGTGTATGGAATGAGCTGCCAGAGGAAGTGGTGGAATCTGGTACAATTGCAACATTTAAAAGGCATCTGGATGGGTATGAATTGGAGGGATATGGGCCGGGTGCTGGCAGGTGGGACTAGATTGGGTTGGGATATCTGGTCGGCATTGACAAGTTGAAACGAAGGGTCTGTTTCCGTGCTGTACATTTCTGTGACTCTATGACTCTAACTGTTTAATGGATTGATAAGACCGAACCTGAAGTACAATGCACAGTTTTGGGCTTCTTATGTGAGAAATCATGTGCTTGAATTCGAAGCAGTTCAGCAAAGATTTATGTTTGAGAAGTAATTATTCTTTTATAAGAAAATGTTGAGAAGGTAGAACCTATAACGCTGTGACATTTAGAAGAATGAAGTTAAAGATCACACAACACCAGGTTATGGTCCAACAGGTTTAATTGGAAGCACACTAGCTTTCGGAGCACTGCTCCTTCATCAGGTGGTTGTGGAGAAAAGTGATTTATTGAAACATACAGGATTATGAGGGAATTTGCAATTCATACATGAGGACATGCAGATCCTTCCGCAGTTCAGAGCTCTTGCCTTAGTAATCTTTTATTTGGAATCTTACAAATAGATTTTCAAAATCCAAATACACCTGTTCTCCTTCATCTGCCCCTGCTGTACGTGTTATAAATGTAGGTTTCTCTAAGCATCAAACAGATCAGTTCCATATTTTATTGAGAGCAGACTTTTTAAAAGCTGAGTTCAGTTTCAAGCAAAAAAGAATTGGGTTTGAAGCTATTGTGGTATAATGTAAATGCCCCTTTCTCTGAGCCAGAGTCTGGGTTAAGTCCCACTTGCTCCAGAGGTATGTCAGAACACACCTGAACAGGTTGATTACAAAAAATAAGCTGAGTTCTATTGACTCTGGTCAGTATTAGTTATTTGTTTGATTTGGTAGTGGGCTTCCTAAACAAAAAAAAATTAGTTTTACGGATTATTTAAAGAGTATTATTTAAATAGATGTAAATTATTTCACCCATTGACTTACTTTAACTTAGTTTCCGACCTTGTTTCGTCCCTTTTTTCAAAAGTTATACTGCCCTTGGTGGGCAGTGTTTGTAATTTGTTAATGTGGGATTGGTCTTCAAAAATAAATCTAAAATAAAAGCTGAATTCTTACCTTCCCTGCAAAACCAATTTGACTGAACGTGATTTCATTGATTTAATTTAATGTATGACTTGAAGCGAGCAAATGTACTGTAGCTAAACTTACAGACAACACAAAAGTAGGTGGAAAGGTACGTTGTGAGAGGGATACAAACAGTTTATAGAAAGATATCATAGATTAAGTGGAAA
>NW_025201853.1:0-1461 GCF_004010195.1 Chiloscyllium plagiosum
TCCTAGGATGGGGGATTTTACGACCAGGGGGGCACGTTTTTAAGGTGAGAGGAGAAAGATTTTAAAAGGATTTTACATGGAGTTGTTCGCACGTGGAATGAGGTTCCAGAGTAAGTGGTGGATGTGAGCGCAATTACAATGTTTAAAAGACACTTGGTTAAGTTCACGGAAAGGAAAGGTTTGGAGGGATATGAGCCAAGTGCAGGCAGGTGGGGCTAGTTTAGTTTGGGATTATGGTCTGCGTGGACTATTGGGCCGAAGGGTCTGTTTCCATGCTGTGTAACTCTATCAAAACGTAGTGATGACTTCCCCATTATTACATTGCTGCTTGTGGATGTTTGTAGTGTGCAAGTTAGTCGGCATGTATCTTCCAGTCCAACAGTTTCATTTGAAATACTTGGGCTGTGATAGTTTCTAAACAAAAACGTAAGATAATAAGAGCAGCAGAAGGCTATTCAGCCCCTCTATTGCTTCAGGAACAATACGATTATGACATTCTTTTTAAATTCGTCATAGTCTGTGGGTGTCATCTCAATCTTAAATGGGAGAACTCCCTCCTACTTTTAAATGGTGCGCCCTCATCAGAAACAGAGAATAGGAGGAATAGGCCATTCGGCCCTTTGAGTCTCCTTCACCATTCAATATGGTGAGCACTGCTGCCTCACAGCACCAGGGACCCGGGTTCGATTCCACCCTCGCGCGACTGTCTGTGTGGAGTTTGCACATTCTCCCCGTGTCTGCGTGGGTTTTTCTCTGGATGCTGCAGTTTCCTCCCACAGTCCAGAGATGTGCAGGTCAGGGTGGATTGGCCGTGGGAAATGCACAGTTACAGGGATTGGGTTGTGGGGGTGGGAGGGGGAGGAGATGAGTTGGGTCTGGGTGGGATAGTCTTTGGACAGTCAGTGCAGGCTAAATGGCCTCTTTCTGCACTTACGGATTCTATGAATATAATCATGGCTGATCATCCAACTCAGCATCTTCAATCCATGTGGATATGTGGAACAATCCATCTTCCGCAACTACACTGGCCCCACCCCCCACCTTTTCCTCCGCTACATCGATGACTGTATCGGCGCCGCCTCGTGCTCCCACGAGGAGGTTGAACAGTTCATCCACTTCACCAACACCTTCCACCCCGACCTCAAATTCACCTGGACAGTCTCAGATTCCTCCCTCCCCTTCCTCGACCTATCTATTTCTACCTCAGGCGACCGAATCAACACGGACAACTACTACAAACCAACCGACTCCCACAGCTACCTGGACTACACCTCCTCCCATCCTGCCCCCTGTAAAAACGCCATCCCATTCTCCCAATTCCTTCGACCCCGCCGCATCTGCTCCCAGGAGGACCAGTTCAAAATACGTACAACACAGATGGCCTCCTTCCTCAAGGACCGCAATTTCCCCCCCGACGTGATCGACGATGCCCTCCACCGCATCTCTCCCACTTCCCGCTCC
>NW_025201853.1:2008-7391 GCF_004010195.1 Chiloscyllium plagiosum
GTTCCTCCTCCCTATCTTTTATCTTAGCCTGCTGGACAAACTGTCCTCATTCCTGAAGAAGGGCTAATGCCCGAAACGTCGATTCTCCTGTTCCCTGGATGCTGCCTGACCTGCTGCGCTTTTCCAGCAACACATTTCCATCTCTGATCTCCAGCATCTGCAGACCTCACTTTATCTTCAATCCATACCCTATGATGCCTTTAATATCTAAAAATTACCCATTCCTTCCTTGAATTTACTCAATGACTTGGCCTCCCCAGCCTCCTGTGGTAGAAAACCCCACAGGTTCCCTCCCCTCTCAGTGAAGAAATGTTGCCCCCTCTCGGTCTGAAATGGTTTACTCCCTATCTTGAGACTGTGTCCCCCAGATCTAGACTCCCCCACCCTGGGGGGAACACCCTCCCTGTATCGATTCTGTCCAGCCCTTTTACATGTTTCAATCTGATCCCCCTCTCATCCTTCGATACTCTAGTGAATACAGGGCCCAGTCAAACCACCCACTCCTCACGGGACAGCCCTACCATCCCCACGGTCAGCCGAGTGACCCTCCGCTGCACTCCTTCTGTAGGAAGTGTATCCTTCCTCAGGTAGGGAGACCAAAACTGTACACATTACTCCAGGTATGGTCTCACCAAGGTCCTGTATAACTGCAGTAAGACATTCCTACATCTGATCTCCAATCCTCCTGCAATGAAGGCCAATATACCATTCAGCTCCCTAACTGCTTGCTGCAGCTGCTTGTCTACTGTCAGTGCCTGGTGCACAAGGACACCCAGATCCCTCTGCACATCCACACTTCCCAATGTCAATAATACCCTCCCTGTCTGTGATTCACAGCAGAGTGTATCACTTCACATTTAGTCACACTGATCTGTAGCTGCCATGTCTTTACCTACTCAAACACCCTGAAGCCCCCTTCACTTCTTCACAAAGCTCACAGCCATTATACCCTGCGTCCCCGTGCTCCCCCTGCCGCAGTTTTATATCATCAGCAAACTTGGGAACATTGTATTTGGTTCCCTCATCCAGGTCATTGTTATAAATTGGGAATAGGTGGGGCCCAAGCACTGATCCCTGAGGTACACAATTAGTCACTGCCTTTCATTTGGAAAAAGACTCCATTATTCCCACTCTCAGTTTCCTGTCTGCCAATCAATTCTTGATCCATGCTAACTACCCCATTGCTCAACAGCCTCTCATGTGGAACCTTATCAAAAACGTTCTTCAAATCCAAATAAAACACATCCACTGGTTCTCCCTTATCTATTCGACCCAGGTCGGAATGCTCTTTGGAGGGTCAATGTGCTCTCGATGGACTTAATGGTCACTTCCACACTGTAAGGATTCTATGAAATTAATTGTGATTTCACTTTCATTGTGCCTTTGTCTAATTTATTAATACTTTCCAAGTGTTCCTTTATCATGTAATTTATAATACTCTCTAGTTTTTTTCCCATGTACTGATGTGAGGCTTAACTGGTCTATAATTCTCTGTTTCTGTTTCTCTCTCTCTCTCTCTCATCTCTCTCTCTCCTCCCTCCTCCCTCCCCCCTCCTCTCTCTCCTCCCCTGTCTATTTAAATACTGGGGTTACATTTGCCTCCAATCTGTAGGAACTGCTCCAGAAACTGTAGAATTTTGAAAGATCACCATCAATGTATCCAATATCTCCAGGGCACTTCCTTTAATACTCCAGGGTTTATCAGGCCCTTGTGATCTCTCACCCTTAATCCCATTAATTTCTCCAGGTTTTTTTCTTACTAACGCCGAGTTCCTTCAGTGCCACCCTCTCACTAGTACCTTAGTACCGTACCATTTCTGGGAAATTATTTGTGGCCTCTTTTGTGAAAGCAGAATGAGTTCAATTCTTTGTTCCTCATTGTATGGGGTGGCACGGTGGCTCAGTGGTTAGCACTGCTGCCTCGCAGCACCAGGGACCTGGGTTCAATTCCTGTCTCGGGTGACTGTCTGTGTGGAGTTTGCACATTCTCCCCGTGTCTGCGTGGGTTTCCACTGGGTGCTCCGGTTTCCTCCCACAGTCCAAAGATGTGCAGGTTTGGGGTGGATTGGTCATGCTAAATTTCCCGTAGTATTAGATGTATCATTCAGAGGGAAATGGGTCTTGGGTGGGTTACTCTTTGGAGGGTCGGTGTGGACTTGTTAGGCCGAAGGGCCTGTTTCCACACTGTAGGGAATCTAATATTGCTCCCTATTTCAATAGGAAACATCCTCTCAGCTCTGGCTCCCTCAGAATCTGTATTTCATCTTATTTAAATATAACACCAGAAACAGTTCAGCAGCTGGTTTGCTGTTTGTGACATGATAATGTGGTAATCTCACCTCCAATACCATCAGAGAGAGAGAGAGAGAGAGTTATTGTACTGCATGGGGACCTGGTGCTTACAGAATTCTCACACAGTAAATAATCTGTGTTACACTCCCTGATGGCTGCAACAGAGTAAATTGAAATTGTCGTTTTTCCTTGTACAATCTACAGCATGTTGTGTAGTCTTTGCTTGAAATTGGTAGTGCATGGCATTGCAAGTAAGTGAGAGCTGGGGAACCATTGTACGGAGCTGGGTTTAATTCCCAAAGGTGTTAGCAAGTTTATAGGCTTGTTTGATTGATAATATCAAGGCGCTTAAGAAGTCTAGCAGGAATACACTGCGCAGCCCTGGCTGTCTCTAATGACCATGTTTAATGAGGATGGGGTGCAGTTGGACAATGTCAAAACGCAGTGTCAGAAAGTTCCTCCCCACAGCTATCAAACCACTATGTGTGGCTGGAAATATTTATCATTGTCTTCACACTGTGGCCTTGACCACAGCTCGGAGAGAGAACCAGTCATCATCCCTGATTGTCTTTTGGATTTCCTCATTGACTTCTGACCTTGTAAACCTGAGAAGGCTGATCGGGCGTGGGCTTCTGTGCCCAGGCAAATGACTCAGCGTTAACGAGGAAAAGGGTATGACCACACTAATATACAAGATAGGATCAGGAGTAAGAGGGGTAATTGGGCCAGTGGTATTACCACTAGACTATTTCTGATGAAGGGCTTATGCCCGAAACGTCGATTCTCCTGCTCCTCGGATGCTGCCTGACCGGCTGTGCTTTTTCAGTGCTGCACTGATCGGTTATTAATCCAGAGACCCAGCCATAGTTCTGGGGACCCTGAGTTCAAATCCTGCCACGGCAGATGTTGGAATTTGAATTCAATAAAAATCTGGAATTAAGAGTCCAAGGATAACCATGTGGCGGTTGTTTGAAAAACCCATCTGTGTCACTGATGTCCTTTAGGGAAGGAAACTGCCATCTTTTCCTGGTCTGGCCTTCATGTGACTCCAGACCCACAGCGATGTGGTTGACTCTTAACTACCCTCTGGATTGGCCAATAAATGCTGCTCCAGCTAATCACTTTTTTGTGATTGAAATAAAATAAATTGGCCCCTTGTGCCTGGTTCCACACTAAATAAGATTGTGGCTGATGTGTTTGGAGTTCCACATTCCCATAGACCCTGCTTCATGAGAATCTCTCCAGCTAAGTGTTAAAAATATTCAATGACTCTCCCCTTCTTGAGAGAGCTCGAAAGTCACATGACCCTCTGAGGGGGTAAAGAATCTGTCCTGAAAGGTAACCCCTCATTGTGAACAGTTTTGATCCTCTTATTTAAGAAAATATGTTATTTAAAAGGAGGCAATTCAGAGAAGGTTCATTTGGATGATCCCTGGGGTGGAGAGATTGTCTCATGAGCAAAGGTTAAACAGGTTGGGATTCTATTCCCTGGAGATTCTTAAAGGACTTGACAGGGTCAATACCGAGAGGATGATTCCCCTCATGGAGAGTCTAGGAGCAGAGGGTACAGTATCAGAATAAAGGGGCACCAATTTCAGACTGAGATGAGGAGGAATTTCTTCTCTCTGAGGGTTGGGTGTCTGTGGAACTCCTTTCCCCAGGGAGCTGTGAGGGCAGAGTCCTTGTGTATATTTAAGGCTGAGATCGATAGATTCTAGATCAGTCGGGGAATCGAGGGAAAGGGCAGGAGGGTGGGTGTGAGGAATGTCGGATCAGTCATGATCCTATTGAATGGGAGAGTAGGTTCAATGGGCCCAATGGCCTACTCCTATTCCTACTTCTTATATCAGTCGGGGAATCGAGGGAAAGGGCAGGAAGGTGGGTGTGAGGAATGTCGGATCAGTCATGATCCTATTGAATGGGGGAGTAGGTTCAATGGGCCCAATGGCCTACTCCTATTCCTACTTCTTATGGTCTTAGAGTGCCCTCTACCTCTGGACTGACTCACGGGGGAAACATTCTCCCCACATCCACCATGGCAAGGCCCCTTATAAACTGCAAATCTTTCATCTTTCTAAATTCCAGTTAGAATTCAGAAATTCTGACCAACCTTACCTCATAAGACAACCCATTCATTCCAAATATCCATTGAGCAAACCACTTCTGAACCGTCGACAATGCAGTTGTAACTGTTGACTGCTGACAATCCAAGATTGTCTCGAGGTTGGATGAGTAATCTTTACCTGACTGTGTCTGCTTCGAGTGCAGCTGGAGAAACGAGCTAACGTTACATGGATTAGGTTACAGTTCGAGTTTGCGGTAAAATTAATTCCCGTGATCAGAAGTTAAAAACCTTCCAAAAACCAGTGGAACTAAAAGCAAAACTGCTTCCAATTCGAGACGTTTCCCGACACAGCTATATTAATACAGAAGAGAAAAGGCTTGTCGTCAAATATAAACATTAAAATAAATCAACTGCATGTGAGGGAATGGTGGAAGAGCAAACATGCTGAACCATTTCCGGGATTTACTGATGTACATAATTAAATATTTTACAAAATGGAGATATTTTATGAAACTGATGTAGTAGGGGCCAACTTAGCGAGCTTTCTCACAGTGACTCTGTTATATTATTGTGTTATTCTGAAAGGGTTAGAAGCTATATTGTTGCATGCATCTATCGCCAGAATGTTGTGTAACTCCCTCCCGTTATCAGTCAGGTGGCAAGCCGCAATGTATCAGTCTGTAACTCAAAGAAAGCTGTGCAATTTATTCGAAGGAAGCCATCACTTAGGGCTGAAATGTTAGCTTGCTCTCACTCCATGGATGCTGCCTGACCCACTGTCATCTCCAGCGTTTGATGTTTTCGGTACAGATTCCAGTGTCTGCAGTAACATTTTCCTCCTCTTTTCAAAGGATGCAAGCACCAAATTCTGTCTTGACAAGTATGATTATTTTGGATTTTAGCAAGTCAACAGAGCTAATCAACACAACACAATTAAATATTCCTGTGTGTTATTATGATCTAACTGTTATACGTTATCCTTCTTGGAATTGTGTATAAGTCCAAGATTGTGTGTGTGTGAGTGAG